>NW_017719589.1:0-236 GCF_001865875.1 Lupinus angustifolius
TATCTAAGTGCATAACATATTTGATGTTTTCTATTTGAAAATACATATTTTATTTAGTGTTAATCGATTAACCATACTTTTAATCGATTAACCCAACTGTTGTGAAAAGTGGTTGCTACTGGAACACGTTTTTGAAATGTAGTTAATCGATTAAGGCTTTACGTTAATCGATTAACCTAACTGATTTTTAGGTTGTTGAATCTAAAAAACTGAATAACAGAATCAGTTATAATTTT
>NW_017719590.1:0-209 GCF_001865875.1 Lupinus angustifolius
CCAAGTAGTACCATACTTGTATATCCCCATCTTATTAATAAGACTTTCACCAACCAGGTGATCTTTATCAGTATAATCAATAATGATAGTATCAGAAACATCAATGTGCAGATAATCGACAATGCGAGATATGAAAATGTTATATGGAAGTAGCTTCGACTGAGACAGTGATACACTGTTCATAATTTTCAGAATCTCCTCGGGCCAGT
>NW_017719591.1:0-679 GCF_001865875.1 Lupinus angustifolius
GTGTTGAACCCGAAACTGAGATGAATGAGCAGAGGAGGCAAACTTAACCTAGGGTTTGGATTGGATGATTCAGAATTGGATGGATTAAGGATGAAAGAGAGCGATTTCGGAAGGTTTGAGAGGGTTAGGATGAGGTTTACTTAATCCTATTGCACTTGGATTAGTTTGGTTACTGTTTCAGAGACTCAAGGCATAAAGAGGTTGCGAGAATGTCGAAAAAAGTGTAGAACCGAGACACTGTCTGCCTTTAACTAACTGGTTTTAATCGATTAACGGGATATTTTAATCGATTAAAACAGTGTAAAATTTGAATTTTTTTAAAAAAAAATTGCCCAGGTAATCGATTAACGGGCGGTTTAATCGATTAAATCAGAAAAAAAATTTGAATTTCCAAAAAATATTTGCCCAGGTAATCGATTAATCATTGGCATAATCGATTAAATCAGTGAAAATTTGGTTTTTAGGTCGCAGAACAGTTTCGAATTTTTAGGACACATGCATGCATTGCAACAGATTTATCGAGACATTTATAATCACAGAAAAGGTAATCAAGAGATATAATTTTGCATTTTCAACATATATCATTTAAACATGAAACACATAGGCTTATAGAGGTAAGACAATTAATGCAAACAACTAAACAGTATTTAAACAAGATATTGTTCATCAAGAATTCCTA
>NW_017719592.1:0-10285 GCF_001865875.1 Lupinus angustifolius
CATGCACACTTTCAGCTTTTTACTATGCCATGCCACTAAGGAACTGCCTAATAGGTGACAAGTCTCACTAGTGCTTTTTCGATCCAACTTACACCTAGAGAAGTCGGCCGATCCAACTTACACCCAACAAAGTCAGAATCGGAGTAATCTACCAAGGATAAGGAGGCATCCCTAGGATACCATAATCCCATATTTATAGTTCCCTTTAGACATCTCATGATACGTTTTACAGCAATATAATGCGATTCTTTTGGCAAAGCTTGAAATCTAGCACACATACAAACGCTAAAAATAATATCGGGGCGGCTAGTAGTTAAGTACAATAAGAAGCCGATAATCCCACGATATTTAGTTACCTCAATCGCTTTTCCCTTTTCATCTTTGTCAAGATAACATGCGGAAGCCATGGGTGTAGATGCATATTTGCATTGCTCCATATCAAACTTCTTTAGTAATTCTTTGCAGTAAGAAAGTCAAGGAAGAAAGTCAGCTCACCCATCATCGGCATCTCAAACTCCCCCTGTATCAACTCAGAAAATTCCTTACAAAGGATGTCATTAGTAGATCCGAAGATAATATCATCAACATATATTTGTACAAGTAAAACATGATTATCTAATCTACGGATAAAGAGAGTGGTGTCAACCAAGCCTCTTTCGAACCCTTTTTCAAGTAGGAACGAACTCAATCTATCATATCATGCTCTGGGAGCCTGTTTTAGGCCATAGAGGGCCTTCTTGAGTTTATACACATGGTTCGGGTATTTGAAGTTTTCAAACCCTGGTGGTTGGTCTACGTACACCTCCTTTTGAATATAGCTATTTAAAAATGCTCTCTTAACATCCATTTGGAGTAGTTTAAAGTTCATGATTGATGCAAAAGACAAGAGCATCCTAATGGCATGAAGTCTGGCTATAGGAGCATAGGTCTCATCATAATCGATGCCCTCCTCTTGGTTGTAGCCTTTGGCCACTAAGCGAGCCTTGTTTCTTATTATTAAGCCAGATTCATCTAACTTATTACGAAAGACCCATCTGGTGCCAATCACAGGATGATCTTTTGGTTTGGGGACCAACTCCCACACATTATTTCACTCAAATTGGTTTTGCTCTTCTTGCATAGCTATACCCCAGTGTACATCCTCGATGACTTCATCGATGGTCTTTGGCTCTATTTGAGATACGAATGCAACAAAATTACAGAAAGTACGTAAAGAACTACGGGTTACCACCCCTGTAGATATGTCACCTAACACCTTATCGAGTGGATGATCCTTTTTGGTTTTCCATGCAATAGGCATGTCCTGGTGTTCTTCTTCTACTATTTTCTTAGCATCTTCTTGTTAGATTTGATTCATGTCCTTGGATTGCACTTCTTCTAGTGTACCTTCTACATATAGAATGTTCTCAATTATAGCATTAGTTGAGTTGCCAATCTTTCTGGTGCCTAAGATTCTTCCTTTGTTCTTATCTCCATAAGTGACGAAGCCCTTTTCTTTTAATGACAAGTCTAGGAATTTTGATTTCTCTCCAGTCATATGTCTCGAACAGCCGCTATCAAGATACCAGTTTTGCCCATGTGTTCAGAGACATACCTCATTTGTAGCATCCTTACTAACTGATCTGCAAGCCTCATCTGTTATGGTCATTAGACACAGCTTTGTGGTCTCCTCTTCATCCGAGGTGCTTGATGTTGTTTCTTCCTCCAGTACATCCCAAACAATGTATACCTTTTTCGATTTGAAGTCACGGGGAGTGCTCTTCTCTGAATCAACCTTCTTCAAGTAAGTGGAACACTGAAACTTCATGTGACCCGACTTACCACATTCATGGCAAGTGAAGTGCTCCTTGTTCTTGCCTTTCTTAGTTGATTCTCGCGCTTCTTTCTTTTGAAATCGCCTAAATCCTCCTTTCTTCTTTAGAAACTTTCCAAATTTTCGCACTAGAAGGTTTAGCATTTCTTCATTAATGTCTGAGTCAGAGTCATCATTATCCATCTCTTCAATGGGTTGTGATGTTGTAACTTTAAAAAATATTCCTTTCTTTTTCCGATCAGACTCCTCATGCATGGTCAGACGCCCAAGCTCCATCTCATGCTCTTGAAGCTTTCCGAACAGTGTTGCCAAAGGCATGGAATCTAGTTCCTTGGACTCCAGGATTGCCGTCACTTTAGGTTGCCATCTCCTGTCAAGACAGCGTAAAACTTTATTAGTGAGTTCTCCTATGGTAAACATTTTATCTAGAGCAATAAGTTGATTAATAATGTGAGTGAATCGCTTTTGCATGTCGCCAATCGATTCACTCAGTAACATACGAAATAATTCGTATTCATGTGTCAGCACGTTTAGCCTGGCGCGCTTAACCTCGCTAGTGCCCTCGTGAGTCACTTGTAAAGTGTTCCACATTTCCTTGGAAGATTTTCTTCTTCACAATATTGAATATACGTATGATAACACACACCAATTCAATTTACAAAAACGTAGGACGCTTCTTTCTTGAAATCTAGAACACTGAAACCCTTGGTTTGACTCTACCTATCGCATACGAAAACCTTTCTCGCGAAACAGCCCTAGCCAAGATTGTTGTTCTCAAATCAAGACCTCCTAGTCTCGGTGAAGAATCCCAATCTCTGTGGTGGTACGACACCAAGAGATCAATCCAAAATACAGAAAAAAAAACAGATTAAAATAGCAAGGTATTATAAGCACAATAATGCTTGAAATATTACAGGTAAAAGACCTCAAGACTAACCCACTCACAAAGCACTCAAGCCATCAAAAACATGTAAGTTAATCAAAAATAGTAATCAATTATATCCGTCTAACAATATTTACAAATAATGCATGAACATGTGAGCAAGATAAGGATGAGCATAAGAATGTGAAAAACAGTATGCAAATCAAAAATCAATTAGGCATGGTAACTCTCTCTCTCTCACACATGCAACTCTCTTGCAAAAACAGAGTACAAAACAAAATATGCTCTCTAAAATCAATCCTATACAATGAAATGCAATGTTGCAGTTTTCTAGAAGTTGCCTCTATTAATACTAGGCAGTTTTTACAGTTGGATTCGTTGCAAACAGTTAAACGGTTAAAACATAAATCAGTTATAACACAAAACAGACATGTTAATCGATTAAGGCAACTCGTTAATTGATTAACCAGTGCAACATAATTGAAACAGAAAACAGTTGTAACAGAAACATCGATTTAACAGAAAAACAGTTGAGTTAATCGATTAAGTCACCACGTTAATCGATTAACTAGCATATTGAAATACATGGTTCAAAAGGTAAACTTCTCATATGTTATGCTCAACTTCTATACATGTTTTAGCAATTATATTATACATAATATGTATGATTAATTCATGAACATACATTTAACTAGATGATATGTCTCATGGAAATGATATGACAATTATGATGGCTTGAGAGACTTGTACCTAGGTTCACCTCACCTATACTCACTTACTACGGCACACATCCTAGACTACTTAGAATAATGACTTTATTTATATCATAGTCTAGATATGACCAAATGAGCTTTAGGCATGTTGATTGTTGAGCCATCTTCAAGCTTTTATAGAACCTTGTCTTCATCAAAACATAGGCAAAGCATTGCTAGTGCTATCCTTGACACTTTGCACTTTCACCACGTGCATCAGGCACCAAACTTGATTGAGGCAATTTAGACTGTGGCACAGGGCTAGTTGCATCAGGCACCAAGCCTGACTGAGGCGTGCATGACCGAGTGGAGTATCCTTGCACACCAAGTGCTGATCCAGACACTGGGCCAATCTGGCCTGCCCACGAAATCTGACTGAAGCACATGCACCTAGCTTCCCGGATTAGGCGTTGGGCGTAGCCTGATCGAGTCAAGCCTAACCAACATTTTTGGCATGGCACATTTTTAATTCTGTAGTAATTGCGTGGGTCAATTTTTGACCGACACTTAGTTTCATTTATTTTAGTGTTTTTTAATAAATCTGCCCATAAATAATGCTTAGTTCGAAAAATGTCTCATGGGACATAAACCAAGCCTGAAAGTGTAACCAACACTTTAATGCTTGGACCAACTTTTATTTTTCATGAACCAACGGTACTCTAACTTTTTATAATGTTACTTAGCAGGTAAATAAGGCTACTATGGCTGTTGAAGGGGAAAAGCTCGTAGAAATGAAGAAGGTGATCGTGGAAGGCTTAAATGGGGCTTAATGGTGCTTTAACATCTTCACTGGACCATTGGAGCTTAACCCACCTGGGCAAAATCATCCACGAGTATCCTAAGTCATTTTCAGAGTTGTGGGAACAAAGTTGCTCAAGGGAATTTGCCATGTGCTTGTTAGAGGCTTTAAGTGTGCATTAATGGTGCTTAATGACCATGTTCTAGCTGTTGGAGGATTGGTTTGCTGGACAACTTCACACCAACGACATCCTAGGCAATTTAACTCATCATAATTCACCATTCTTCCGAGGGAATTCTCTCCTTGGACATAGAGGATCTTATGCCAAGCTTAAGTGCAACCAATGGCCGTTATGGAGTCAAAAACTTCAACATTCTACCATGTGCTAAATTGTGAGCCAAGTCTTCAAGGAATACAAGAATCCTACGAAGTTCATCAAGCCTTATCATGGAGTATTATGAGGACATTAAGTCTCATTCACCATGTGACTTAATTTGATGTCGTGCACTTAAGGAAGAATGGAATCCTAGGCTATTCAAAGTTCAACCGTGGCAACAATAGCATCCTAGGCCAATATCTTAATGTTTTTCATTCAAGGTAATAAAGCACATGAATAACATGTGTTATTTTAAGTGTCAATCGAATTTAGCGTAGTTTAGGAGTAGATTCATATGTCAAAAAGTATCTTATGTTGGATCACCATGACTTAGTCTTTATTGCCTTTTCTTTTACAAACCGTGGGAGCCAAGTTGGCTTGCCTATAAATGTAAGTCTTCAACAATGGAATAAACAAGTTAAGTTGAAACACATTTCTTTGTGACTTGAGGATTGAATCCTTGTGAGAGCATTCTGAAAACCTTCTTGCCTGAACCAAGATTAGAAGTTCTTATCAAGATCTAAGTTCTTGTGGCGAGCATCACTTTGGCTTATCAACACCTTAAAGTGTTGTGGCACCTTTCACCTCAAGTCTAGTCCATCTTCTTTTATCCTACTTCTATCATTCGACTGCCTACTCATAAACAAAAGTTCAATCCAACCATGAGCTTGGCCAAACAACAACCAAGATAGATCGTGCAAAGAGCCTTTATCAAAATGATTCACATCAAAAGTTGAACGCACAATCTAAACATTTAGCCACACTCTACCATGTGGCAAGGATAGGCCTTGTAGACAACTATAGCAGTCAAAGCAAACAACAAGATAAACCACCCAGAATAATAGCATTGCACCAACTAGAGCACTGATAAGACAGGGTCACCTAACACGAATAAAGTAGCCCACGTGTGTCTGAGATAGACTTGATATGACAACTTGTCATAATTAAAGCTTCTCATGATGAAATATAGCATACCCAACCTCTATAAATAGAGGAGACCCTCCTAAGGAAGTTTACACTTAATACTCTCACATATACTCTTGCATCCTTATATTCTCCCTACATATCTTCACTTATACTGACATCAGCATCAGAGTACCTTTCAAGTATCCACCCAGGCATTTCAAGATCGGCTCTTCCCGGACTCGGCAGATAGATCAACATTACAGCCCCAACCCTCCACACGGAAGAACGTTGTCATTGTTTATGGCATACCTATATCATGGTAACCACTACAGATAAAGTACATTCCCTAAGTCACATTGAAGGAGCATACCAAACATATCACCAAATCATAACAATCCTTCTTTCAACCCCTTGTTGGAGCGGAGGGATATGAAGAGCATTTACTTTTGAATTTCAGGGAGCGCACCGCCAATGTACACCGAATTAGCCGCTAGGGGTCCAAGATGTAGTGAGGTTTTCTCCCCCTCTTCTTGAAGGAGGAATTGCCTTTTTTCTTGTTGGACATCCAGCTCTGTCATTACACTATGCTAGAATTTGCATTTAACTACACATATTCAATAGCGTTCTTTTGTAGAACATTGTTAAATGATAGGCGAGAGGAAATCAACAACGGGTGTTGTCAAATGCTACTTTCTAGCCCTATATTATACCAAAATATCATAAGTAACACCTAAAAGCGTTGTTGAGTGGATATTTGAAGCATTATTGATTTTCAATTCCGGTGTAGAGTTAGCACATGTTTGGATCTTTTGGTAGGTGAGGGTTTAAGGTTAGGTATATGGTTCATGTTAAGGCTTTTTTGTTGACAACTACACACACTATGTTTCTCGTCTCTAATTGTACTGACCCAAAAATATTGAGAGAGAAACGTCATGCATGGGAGGGGATGGAGACCACAACTTCAAATGTATTGAGGGTCGACCGGCCAAAAATTCATTATAAGCATATTTGTAATTGATGACTAGGAACTTGGAATTCATTATTCTGGACATAGATTGAACACAAGCAATCAACCATACTTCAACATAACACCTTGGGGTGATCCCTTCCCCCATGAATCCTACTTGTTGACCATCATAAGGGATCAAGTCTCGATCATGTAGTTCGAATTTCTCAAATACATCCTAGAACTTGATGTCTAGTGAGCTACCCTAGTTGGTGAATAGCCTCTTAACTTTTTTGTTGTTCAATCTAGTTGTTATGAATAGAGAGTTATCATGTACCTGGATGACACTTTCATAGTGTCGGTCGTAAAGGGAAATTAGGGGAGCAACCCTATTGGAAGTTGATGGGAGGGAATCATGTCTGGCGGCTACATGCATGGTCTCTAACCTATCGTGTATAAGTTGATTTTCATTCTCACACTTAAATATTAATTTTTTAAATCCTCTATACTAATTCTCATCTCACTCACTAAAATCATATAATTGAAAATTTGAGAGATCAAAACCACATTTTAACCTAATACTTTCTAACGTAACAATGGTGATATGCTAGTTATAATACCATAGTGTCTCTATTAGTTAGTCACACTTGTTTTATCATTGTGACTAATTTAATAAAGTTTAGATATTTATTTACTTCTATTTTTAAGTGTCTTGCCACAATAATTCTAAACATAAAGTGAGGTTAGGTTTGACCTTCTACACTATAAACAACCAATTTTGTTCGCCCTATTTTTACAGGAAAAATATCTGATATTTTTGTGTCTATAGAGTCATATAATCATTTTTACCCATTTATGGGCATTACAATATTTTTGTAATATTATAGAGTCACAAATGATTTATTTTTTTCAAAAAAGGTATTATCATAATTTTTGAATTTAATTTTTTTACCTTGCCATATGTTTTTTTGTAAATATTCTTTATAAAATACTTTTATTACAAAAAATACATTTTTAGATATTTCCATATCAATGGTATTCTCTTTTATTCATCTTTTATTAATTAACATTTAGAAAATATTACGGTTACCGTTGGTTTATTTTAATTAATTCAAAATATAATAAATAAACATTTAGTATTTTTGGCATTTTTATATTAAATAAAAATCCAATATTTAGTACAAACGTTACTAAACCATGTGATAAATTGTAGAAGGAAAAAGAAAAGGTAGTTGGAAAAAATTGAAGGGAATATACAATGAATACAAAAGAGAGTGATAAGAATAAAATGTGACAAGAGCGAGATAACAAAAATAAATTTCAAATTAAGCATTTTCTTGACTTCGGTGTGAAAAATATGGTTTATGATCCTCTAATCATTGGCAAAACATTTCGTGTGTCGTCTTAATCATCAATCGAGATGCCAATTATTGATGCAAAATTATGCATTTAACAACACGAGTCATATCCAAGTCGCATGACAAACTACGACCAATAGGATAGTGACACATGCCATTCCTTTCTACCACCAATAGGTCAACAACTAGATGTTGAGTTGTCGCACTATGATTCGCCCCTGAGACTGCCACCCTATACTTCTAACTAGTGTTTTGACTTTTCTGTGTCCCTTATAGTGTCATCCTACAACATTATATCATTTTCATCACAACCAATCTAATTCTGCCACATAGACTTCAAGTTTAATTATTTATTTTGTTTTATGACTTATTAATTAAATATTTTATTTTATTTCATTTATTTTTGTAACTAAAATATTTAAAGCAGTGATAAAAATAAATATAGATAATAGTAAAAAATAATTTTCATTTAATTTAAATAAATTATGTATGAAATAAAAATATTTTAAGTAGATTTTTTTAGAAATTTAATACTGAGGTTATGGATAATGTCATATTTTATTTTTTGCTTCGAGTCGAGAAAGAGTTGCAGTCATTAGTACTATCACTATTATTTATCGAAGTGGAAAATCGATTAATGACCACTACATTCTTTTTTGCTATTAATTATCTTTTCAAATAAATTCTTCAACAAAAAAATAAAAGTGTTTCAAATAAAGTTTATTGAAGTTTAATAATTTGGTCATGACTAGGGTTGTATCTTCCTTTCTACTCTCAATGTTGGAGGTCGATTCACAGTTGTTGTGTTTTCTTTGTTATTGATTCAATTTAACTAAATTAAAATAATTATTTTTCAGTATTTATACTTACCTAATAAATTTTAAGAATTTTAATAGTCATGTCATGGTCGTTTCGTAAGATCCTTCATGCTCTCAGAGCGGAAAGTCATTTCGCAATCAATGTTATTTCTTTGCTATTTATTCAACTTAGTTAAATAATAACAATAATAATTTTATTAATAAGAATCAAATCAAACTAGTAATTCCTCTTGAAACTAAAATAACTTAGTTTTGATTTCTTAATTGTACTTATGGATACATAGGAGCAAGATAAAGACTTATTGTACATAGAAATAAAAATTATTTATTTCGTTTTAATATTTGAATACTATATTTTAGTGCATTTAGGGATAGAAAGAATACTACATTTATAGTATTCTAGTATTTCCTTTAAATCTCAAACACCAAATGTATGCATAGACATGGGATAAAGCATACCAATGGGCATGAGAGGTAATGCCAGAATAATCTAACCAATTAATATATATCTAAACTGAATAATAGAAGCCATACTACATTTTTTTTTTGCAGAAAACACATTAAACCCTCTTAATACCTAAACATGGGAGAAAATTGGTCAGAGAGAAAATTTGTGATACTCAGGAGTTAGTTAAATGTCGGGAAAGGTATAAACACTTCATACTCCAAAAGGACACAATACCATTTTTTAGTTACATGAATCTTTGTGTACCCCAAACTTGTTCGATTATCTTACTAATTATTTATTCCTTTACAAGAAAACAAAAAGAATATTTTATTTTTATATATGACAAGAGTTTGTCTTATTTCTATATATCCCTTGTACAATAGGGAAATCAAGGCTATATATATCTCTAGAAAGAAAAAAGTTCAGTTGGTGAAATGTTTTAGTTGATTTAAAAAATATAAGTGACACATCAAGATATATCAAAGACTTGAAGGACAAAAGTAACGCTTCATATCTATTTGTTTAGTTTTAAAATGATTTTATATTAAAAATATTATATTATTATTATTATTTTAAGAATCATCTTCTATTATCTCAGAGATAGAAGATGCAATACTAGTTGATGGATACGTTTTTTAAACTAAAAAAGGACAGGAAAATACAACACGAGTCGCAAACTACCTTTAATTAAGAAAAAATCATTTATTTGATCAAATACTCATTGCTTATCATTTTTGAAAAAAACAATTTTGATTATTATTATTAGTATTATTTCATATATATTTGTATTTTACATTACTATTAATTATTCATTATGATAAATATATTTATTTTCATTTAAAATATAATTTTAATTATTTGAGGTTCTTAATTATAAATATTTTTTATTAATTACATAATATTAATTAACCATTATTATCAATATGTTAGAAATTCCTTATGATTGGTGAAATACCAATCCTAGGATCTTGAATTTAATGATTCTCACGCACATATATGAATCAAAGGGTGCAGTGTCATACCTGAATCCATGTTCCTGGATGTGCTCCTTTGATCTACATTTCTGAAAGAGGTTTTGTGGTAAGATGGTTTTCCTCAACCAAATCCTTGATTCCTCTTGGGACTTACGTTTTCACTCTGATGGGGAGAGGAGAAAACTAAATTTGATTTGGTGTATTGGGGACCATAACCTTCCTGATGTGTTAACTTATAGGGTTCCCATTATCTCCTATGGGTTAACCTAATG
>NW_017719593.1:0-1289 GCF_001865875.1 Lupinus angustifolius
TGAACATTATCTTCTATTATCGAATTTATTCCTTGAATGGTAATAGGCACAAGAACTTGTTCACAATCAGTAACCGGTTCTTCCTCAAAGACAACATTCCTTATGTTCTCTTCCTTCCCAAAATCAACTTCCTCAAGAAATCTTGCATTTACCGTCTCAAAAAAGAGTCTTGAAGTGGGATCGTAAAATTTATAGCCTCGAGAGCGTTCAGCATAGCCAACGAAATAACAGCTAACAGTTCTAGAGTCCAGTTTTCTTTCATGCGGTCTATAAGGTCGCACCTCAGCTGGACAACCCCAAATGTGCAAGTGTTTCAAACTTGGTCTTTTATTAGTCCAAAGCTCATATGGGGTTTTGTTAACTACTTTACTTAGCACCCTATTAAGGATGTAAACTGCCTAATCATACTAATCATACTTCTCACCATTAACTGCTTTACTTGGCACCCTATTAAAGCTTCCCCCCAAAGAGACTCTAGTAAGGAAGAATGACTAATCATACTTCTCACCATATACTTAAGAGTTCGGTTTTGTCGCTCAGCAACACCATTCATACTAGGTTTGCCTGGCATAGTATATTGTGGAACAATTCCACACTCTCTGAGGAAAAGCGCAAATGGTCACGGACGTTATTCTCCTGATCCATCATATCTGCCATAATATTCACCACCACAGTTAGATTTGACAGCCTTAATTTTCTTTCCAAGTTGAAGTTCAACTTCAGCCTTGAAAGACTTGAAAACATCCAAGGATTGAGACTTCTCATGTATAAGATATAGGTAGTCGTACCTAGAGTAATCGTCTATGAACGTAATAAAATAATGTTGTCCATTCCAAGAAGCCATAGGGAAAGGACCACATATATCCGTATGTATTAGTTCTAAGACATCTTTAGCTCTTCCGGCACCTAATTTCCTTTTGTTTGTCTGCTTTCCCTTTATGCACTCAACACAGACCTCAAAGTCTGATAAATCTAAAGAGTCAAGAATTTTACCATACACAAGTCTTTGAATTCTTTGTTTAGATATATGACCTAAACGCTTGTGTCATAAGGTGGCAGAATTCTCTTTTAATTTTCATTTTGTACCACGTGAATTTGTTTGCAGTATTTCATTAGTGGAAATGGAAACATCAAGCATATACAGATTATCTATTAAAGAACCAGAACCAACAACATTTGAATTTTGATAGAGACTAACTTTATTATTTCCAAAAGAACAAGAAAAACCAAATTTGTCCAAGCTGGAAACACTAATTAAATTCCGCCTAAAAGACGGTACAACAAATGTC
>NW_017719594.1:0-24173 GCF_001865875.1 Lupinus angustifolius
GAGTTTTGATGCGAGATTAGACATCTCCATAATGTACTCCCTTATGTTCCTTTTGCCTTTATACTTCATGGAGATGAGTTTAGCCAAAAGGCTACTCGTCTCCGCCTTTTCATTCTTGGCAAAGACTTGTTCTATTTCTTCAAGGAACTTCCTTGCACTCTCACCCTCAGATATAGAGCCCCGAAACGCATCTTGAATAGAGCGTTTCATGATCATCACGCACATTCGGTTAGAGCGTTCCCATTTCTCAATTTTAGCCTCATCGAGGTTTTCCGCAGTGGAAATGGGTTTCTCCACACGAATTGCCAGATCCAAATCCATACAGCCGAGAATGATTTCTACGGCTTCCTTCCAGACCTTAAAGTTTGTCCCATTCAGCAGTGGGATGTTACTGATTTGAGCAGAAAAATTTGCAGCATTGGTAAAAGACACTGAATCCATATAACAAAGAATTAATAACATGTTCAAATATAAACAAACAAGTCATGTAATATATTTAAAACAAGACATGTTCACATAATAGACCCATCACAAGATACCTAACACAACATCAATATCTAGTCTTTGGACAGAGAAATCAATTTGTAAGTGGTACTCTCAGTGTAATGATCAAATATTAACAATCAGTTCTGTCAAACAATAGCCTTTCTTTGGACCGACTATTATTCACATGAAAAGAAAGTTTATAATTGTTACATATTTATCATTACATGTACGTTATTATTTTGCCAAATTGTGTCTTCCTTTGGGCCGAACACAATTCGCATAAATAATCTCATACTCATCTGTGTAATTCAATTAATTTCTAACAATAGAGGTTACTTTGGCAACATATTGCATCCATTGATCCTAGATAATTACCAGACAAAAATTAAAATAATATTGGTCCATTACTAAAAATTAATGATCTTGGAATTAAAACCTCCAGATTTGATATCTTTTATGATTACCAAATCTTATCCCATAATTGCTTTCCGTATAATTCCAAATCAAAACAGTGCAAGCTATTTAAAGAAACAATGCAAAGAAAGCATTTGAATATAAACACTTGCATTTATGCAATAGCAATATAAGTCACTAAAAGTATGTACATTTTAATTATCACAGAACAAAATTATTATAGAACAAATATGATAATTTCATCACACACAAAATGTAATGCACTGAAAAGTGCATAAGACCATAAACAGTGGTGCCAAAAAATTACATCTTGATATTAGTACACACAAATTTATTGCAGAGGGAAACCATAACATGTATATATATAAGTCTGGAAAAAAAATTGCACTGGAAAACCAACAACATGTATGTATAGAGTATACTAGTGCACAAAAGAATAATAAACATAACATTTTGAGGAAGACCAATAATTTATATATTATATATTTATTCATGCATATAATATATACATGTTTTAAAACGCCAGAGACAAAGAAAACGTCAAAGGCAAAAGATATTGAATTGCATGCACATAAACCCAACAATCTCCCCCTCAAGTGTGGGTACCACACACTTTCCAGTCCGCTCCCCCTTGAGTCCACCATGTCCCAGCCGAACCATCGACTCTGATACCACTTGTTGGAAATTCCTTATGATTGGTGAAATACCAATCCTATGATCTTGAATTTAATGATTCTCACGCACATATATGAATCAAAGGGTGCAGTGTCATACCTGAATCCATGTTCCTGGATGTGCTCCTTTGATCTACGTTTCTGAAAGAGGTTTTGTGGTAGATGGCTTTCCTCAACCAAATCCATGATTCCTCTTGGGACTTACATTTTCACTCTGATGGGGAGAGGAGAAAACTAAATTTGATTTAGTGTATTGGGGACCATAATCTTCCTGATGTGTTAACTTATTGGGTTCTCATTATCCCATATGGGTTAACCTGATGGGTATCCACCCATTAAGCCCATATCCGTTATAACCTTTTAGAAATCTAAGGGGTGTCAGTAATTAGATCACTTATAATGTAACCCCAAAAATAAATAGCTGATATCATTGTATCAAATATATGATGTTCACCTTAATTAGAAATTTATAATTTCTAACACAATATTCTTATTAATTATTTTGATTAGTCACTATTATAAATATTACTTAATTAATTGATATTAATAAATTATTATTAGTAGTTTTTACTAATGATTTTAATTAATTGATTAGTATTATAGATATTTTATTTTGATTGTTTCATATCACTTAGTTATTACACAAAGTTTTTATAACTATTTGCCAAACAATTAACTAAGGAGATAGAGTAAGAAAACAAAGACAATCATATCTTCCACATTCGAGAGATGGAAGAAGCAACGCAAATGGTCGTCATAGCTTCTAAGCTTGAAGAGTAAAGGAATAGTCGTGACCGTCTGTTGATGGATTTTTTTTATACTTCGTGAGGCAAGTCATGTTTCTGATCGATTTATTTAGTGACTGATTTATTATTTGTTCGCCATTTCGGCTTTGTTGGAAAGAATTTCCAATGTCGGCGTAATGGTTTCAAGAATATTATATTTGATCAAAAAGTTAGCTTTATTGAATTATTAACAACTTCATACCATCTCGGTTTTGTGGAATAAATTCCAACATCAGTTTACTGGTATGAATTTAGAAAATTAATACAAGTGATAATGAGTAATATTTATTTCCATTTCCTTTTATTAATCAAACTACTTCCTTATGGAAGGTTGGTAAATTATAAAAAATAAAGCAATAAATAAATGTTAGTTGCGGAAATGTAAATGACAGAAAGTAAATGTTAATTGCGAAAAGTAAATAACTGAAAATAAAAGTTAGTAGTTAGATCACTCAAGATGACTGTGTATTTTCCTTTTCACAAAGATACAATTTATGAATTAAATTGCACTTTGATTCAAGATTTCTTTCTTTGTAAACAAATAAAATTTATTTGATAACACTTTACTATTTTACATTTGTATCTCTTTCAAGATTCAACTGTAGTATAATATAGGGTTATATCGAACCACAAGGAATTGCTTAATAGAAATGTACTCATACTTTGTATATTTTATCAAAAGTAAGAAGTAGATAAAGTTGTTTTTTGTGATTTTATGAACTAAGAAACATGAAAAAGTAAAGAACTAATTATAAACAAATTCTTGAGGAGAAAATTGATTTGAAAGATGAAATTATTTCTAGATTCAAATGATTTTGAAAAACATTAACGAGTCATGTGTTATATTTTCGGTTAATTCTAAACATCAGTTCATAAAATTTCCCTAGCCCCCCAACGAGAAAAAATGATTTTCGAAATTTCAAAATACACTAATCAATAGAAAATTGTCATTTGACGAAATAAGTTGTCACGCCTTATTTAAGGCTCCGTAAACATTGATTAGCCTTGATTACAAATTGCTTAAAATGGATGCTTTGATTTAGCAAATGAACTAAGGTGTATTCCTACTTTTTAGTTCATTTGTCAAGACTTTACAAGAAGCATTTTGGATCTTGAACTAAAGTTTTTGGTGATCAAGCTAAAACCGCATTAAGCACTTTCTAAAGAATTGAAATTTAACCAAAGTTATAACTTGAATGTATTGAAATCAAAATATTATAAAATGAAGAAAAGAAATACCCTTATACCATAATTCAAATCAATATCTACAAGCATGAATCATCTATCCAATGATGAAATGCTTGTGAAAATTCCTATAATATCCCTAATTCTTATAAAACCATGAAAATTCTTCTAAAATCCCTAGTTGGTTAAAATTTTGTAATGATTTTCCAAAATCATGATAATTACCACAATGTAACTTGAGATTATGTACAAATGAGCTAACAAATTAGAAATTAGGGTACACAACTTAGAGAATACTTTACATGACTGTGTATTCAAGATATTGATGCTCAAGTTTCTAAATATACCTCAAATTATGTGTTAGGCTCCCGTATATTCATATATCTTAGCAAAGAAAATTGCTTATATTTTTTATGGCATGTGAAATATTCAATTAATTATATTTTTTCTACTTTACATTTGTAATAATTTATTTATGATCACTATTAATTTTTTATTTTTTATTTTTTATTTTGGAAGAAGCCAACTCTTTCCATGGTATTCGTTTAAATAATTAATTAATTACAAATAAAATTCATCGTTGCGATTACTGATATATTATTTATCCTGTATAGGGATTTGTAAAACAGATCCACGACAAGCTTTCGAATGTTTGGTTGTTATAGTTGTGGAACATGAGACAACCACATTACCTTTGGAGCATGATGAGAAGGGAATCAACACAATATATGTTCTATCAAATGACAGTATGTAGTAAACAGAAGCACATTATAATTGTATGTAATACAATTGAATTATTCTTGTCTTGTATGTAATATAATTCAAGTGTTTTACCAATATCTTATATGTCTGCATCGGCTATGTAATTCAAGGGGCGCCTAAAACACTTATGGATACATTAAATCTTTGTTAATTTAAAGTAACGTTCTCATTCAATCAGCTACCTATGAAATATGTAAGTCGTGTTCTTATTGGAAACAAACCTTTTTACATCGTGACTTACCTCAAACAGTAAGTACAAACTAATCATACAAGTTACTTAATTACAATTATATGTAACTTTTCACAAAGTATTTGGCACTAACCCACTATGTTGAAAGAGTTTTCAACATTTGTACACTAATTGTCCCACTATTTTCTGTAGTTTTGTTAATAAATAAAATAAAATAAACACTTATCTTAATTTATAAACATTGATGCATGATTAAGCTGATATTTTGGGGCTTGCGATAAAGGATAGTTTGTTTAATCTTGCAGACCAGAAAAATAGTCAGTCTTTATTGAAACACTAGATAACATTACAAACAAAGTTTTATTACAAAAATAAAGTTGAACATCGAATAATAAAATTTAACAATGATCATCCTATTACAAGAAAGTTAAATTCAACTATGTTTATGTATATGTATACTAAAGCTTTTTATGTTGTTTTCACTGCATTAATTTAGGTTTTAAATTATTGACATAACTATAGCGACGAGCACAGAATATGAAATAGCACAGGTTTAGAACTCCCAATCCTGCAATAATGAAATAGAAGTTCTCCAATCTTCCCTTATTAATATCATTATCAAGCCAATCATGTTGACCATACTTCATAGTAACACCATGCACAATGTTGATTATGATGCTGCTCACATAACTAGCACATGCAACATTGAGGCATAGCAAAGAGTTAGCAATACTTCTCATGCCAGTTGGAGACTCTTTGTTGAAAAACTCAGTGTGTCCAACAGTTTGGAACACATGAGAAAGTGCTATGAACATGAATTGAGGAGCTAGCCACATTACTGACAAAGGTGCAACCCCATCAGATGAACTTGAAGAATTGGCCAAGTCCCTTCTCCATATCTCCACCAACCCTACAAACAACATTGATAGAATCCCACAAACATGTCCAAGTCCAATTCTTTGAAGGGTTGTGAGTCCTCCTTCTTTCATTGTTATTTTCTCTATCCCAGGAGCAATGATTTTGTCATAGAATGGGAGGAATATACCAATAGTCACAAGTGTTATTGAAGATATTGAGCCAGCAGGTATCTCAAAATTAGTACCAAAGAAGTGCCTATCCATTTTCAAGGCTTGTGATATTGGAAATATTCCTTGTTGTGCTATGGGAATATTGACTATTATACTTGTTACCCATATGGGCATGATTTTTAGCAAGCATTTCAGTTCTTCCACTTGTTGCACACTACAAAGTCTCCAAGGATTTCTATTTGATTCATCAATGTTTTCATCCTTCACCATAAGAGCAGCTTTGTTTAAGCACCTAACCAACCAATTAATAAATTAGCATGACCAAAGAGTAATATTTCCAATATCAGAAGAAACAAGTAAAAGTAATAATATTTTTTCATCAAAAAGTTACAGATGAAAAATTGACTTTGATGATATTGAGGATAAACAAAACTACTACATTTTGTAACTAACTTTTGGCCTGGTAGACACAATTTCTTTTTTGGTTTCCATTTTTGCAAGATGAATTTCTTTTTGTAAGGATATAACTCTGTAATTGTGTCTCTAATTCTTATCAATTCAGCCAAGAAAATTAGAAACTATAGCCTTATACTCAATTTTTAAATAGGTCCATATATGTTTATTTTTAAATTTTGGGAACTTAATAACAAGAAAGTCCTAACTAGTATGGATTTAGTTTAAAACTTATTTAAACATGAAGATTCATTTTTAAAACATTAGAACTTAAATAAAAAATCTTAAATTTAAGAAGACTTATAAGTACCCCACCTAATGGGATTAAGACTTGGTTATTATGGTTGTGTTATTGCATTAAGGCTTGTAGATTAAACTAACCCAAAAGTTAGATATTCCTTTACCTGAACTCATTTGTTAGAGGCAACCTTTGTTGTTCATCATTGTCTAGTAGAGGATCATAAAAAGCTCCATAGTTGTCATCATGATAAGGCAAGTGAAGGTGGCGATTGTGCTTAGCTGCAACTAACACTTGAGCTATGGTAGAAAATATGCTTCCACCAGGTTTAACATTGTGATAAACTTTAATGCCACTAAAGAAAGCAATAATTGATAATATGATAAACAAACATGGCAACCCAAAACCAATAGTCCAACTAACAGAATCTTGAATATAAACTAGTAGGGTTTGGTTAAACAACAAGATCAATGTCTGTGTGGTGTAATATATATTGTAAAAGCTTCTACTTCCTTGTCTTCCTTCAACAGTGGTCATATCAAATTGGTCAACTGCAAAGGGTATACTACATGGTCTAATTCCACCGGTGCCTATGGATAACCATAATAGACCACAAAGTAAGAAACTAAGTTGGAAATTTGAGACGTTATGACATGCACCAATCTGTTGCTGCTGAAGTGAACAATGTCTTGGATGAAACTGTGGCACCGCAGCTGTGAGCATTATCATCACAATACCCTGATCAATTTCATCAATAAAGGTTATAATAAGTGCCATATAGTCCTATTTTAAAAAATTTAAGGCACAAAACGACGTCTTTTGGTGTCATTTTCTTCTCCCTTTATCAGCTAAAAAACAGTTAATGTATGTCTTCTCCATTTCTGAAACACAGCAAAAAAACCAACCAACCCAAAATCAGAAGAAAACACAAAATTTGATGTTTATACTAATGTCCCGCTACATAAAATTTTATGTTTGATGGGGTGTTGGATCTTGTGTGGTGTGGGCACACGATGAACCAGTTGATTCCAACGACGGTGTTGGAGTTGTGTGAGTGTTGATTGGTGGAGGGCATTTGTAGTTGGATCACTTTTTAGCAAGGGTGTGGGTCTTGAGAAGGTTTTCGCTTCGTTGATTGTAAAATTAGGGCACAAGAAAGTACTTCTCACAACATTTCAATATTTTATTATGTCCATTGTTATGATCCTAATGTTGTAAAGAATCGACAAAGTGGAAAATGGCCTTTATGATGGGTTTTTTTTCCTATATGATTAAATTGTTGTGTCCCAATACTTTGTTTGGAATAAATTTGAGATACATCATTGGCTAGTTCATGTTCATCTAGTTCTTGTTGCGCTTGCTAATTATAGTTATGAAATGTCCTAACCTCACCACCACCACCTACACTTGCTAGTTGTGATTTGGATAGGTTAGTTTTTTTAGTGTGTTTCAAAAATGGAGAAGATACGAATTAGAAAGTAATATGATATTTAAGGAAATTTTGAGAAACTAAAATGAGTAATTTTTTGAATGAGAAATTAATATTGTATTTTAAGTGTCTGGTTAAAGTTTTCCAACATGCAATATTCACATATGTGTACATGTGTAATAAAATGTCATTACACTCATTATGTTACTATTAACAAACTAAGTTAATGAAGACTAACGTAAGTCACAATTTTAAAAAGTGGTGACTAAATGGTAATTTAAATTTATATGAACTAAGGAAATTTTGAGAAACTAAAATGAGTAATTTTTTGAATGAGAAATTAATATTGTATTTTAAGTGTCTGGTTAAAGTTTTCCAACATGCAATATTCACATATGTGTACATGTGTAATAAAATGTCATTACACTCATTATGTTACTATTAACAAACTAAGTTAATGAAGACTAACGTAAGTCACAATTTTAAAAAGTGGTGACTAAATGGTAATTTAAATTTATATGAACTAATTAATTTGATACTAAGGAAACATGAAGGATTGATGTTTACTCATTTTTTTGTTTCATTTTCAACTTATCTAACATGGTTTTTAATAGGGGTGAGCATAAGCCAGGTTGGGATGGTAAAGGTTTGTCCCTTGTTTGGCCCTAACTATTGGTCGGGTTAATTTTAGAATATGGACCCAACTCTAGACCCGAAGGTAATCTGATCTAAATGACAACTAAGTCAGCCTTTGAACCCAGACCCAGTCATAGACTCGATTAAATATAATGAATACATATTTTAGATAAAATCTTTTGATTATTATTACTTATTATTATGAATATATGATTTGACATATAAAATGATATATGCACATATAATGTTAATCATATATATATCATGAAAAAATTAGAGGATTAATGATACTTTCGAACAAAGAGGTGTCATTATTTTGTATACAATTGAATAGAGACACACAAACATGATGAGTGTGTGACCATTGGACGGGTCGGATCGGGTCATACTTTTTTTTATATCGGCAAAAGAAATTTTATATTAATAGAAAAGAATTTACAAGAACTACAAAAGAAGAGAGCAAAGAAAAGGAAAACAAAAATGTTGATTGAGTCTAATTTTTGAACTCGAATCTGGTTGTAGATCATATTCAGACCCAATCATGATCGAGTCATATCGGGTGATCGGGTAAGATCGGATCCTACTCACCCGAGTTTTCACACAATCCCCTCATTTTTCAACCAAAATTCATAAATTTGTGTCATCATGTTCATAGTGGAAATTTCTACAAAACTCTATTAATAATTGAAATTGTATTATTTAAAAATTAGTTTAAAACTACAAAACTAATGAAAAACCACCTTACAGGACTAATTTAAAATAAAATAAAAAACTTAAATGACATATTTAAAAGAAAAAACTTATAAAATCACCGTGAAGTAAAAAAAAAACTTTAGGTAAGTTTAGATTTTTGTCAATATTATATATATAATATTCTATATGATATTTTTTAATAAAAATGTTATATTATATTTAAGTATTCTTTTAAAAAATACTTAAATTCATAAGTAATAATACAAAAATGCTATATTATAATGGTTGCCCTTTATCTCTCACAATTAACAAAAGTATTATATTTTAAATGTTATATTATAAAGGGACTCGTAGAAAAGTATTATATTATAGTTATACTATAAAGGGACATGTAGAAAAGTATTATCTAATAATGGTTGCCCAGCTTTATCTATCACCATTAACAATCCTAATTATTAAATACGTGAATGAAGAAAAGTAAGAATTAATATTGTGAAACCTAGCCTTAGAAAAAGTTTTATATTAGGTCTAAACATTATTATATATATAATTAATAGTTATCTATAAATTAAAATTTTATATAATTAATAATATTATGTATGATTACATTAAAGTAATATCTCTTCATTTTTTTGGACGAAAAAAAAATAAAATATTAAAGTAGTGTTTTGTTATTTTTTAAATTTTAAATGAACTGTGTTTTTTCACTTTTTAGATTATTCCAATTTAACCTAGGTCAACACCCTAAGATTGGAATTGCCACAATTCAAAAGGTTCACCATTCATTCAATTAATACTAAAAACCAAATTTGGTTACCCAAATCCCAGTCCTAACAACATTGGTTAGAATATAAGTGTGATGAACATATATATGTATAAATGGAACTGAAAACGTACCGCCATACTAGCGAAGGATGCAATTCCAATTGTTGTGAGTTTTCCCAAATATGAATCAGCAACAAAGGCACCAATGAGAGGTGCAAAATTAGATACAGCATTCCACGTGTTAAAAATGTTTGAAGCAAAAACCTGATCCATATTATACTCTCTCATCAAATACACCATGAAGTTTGCTTGTATTCCAAACGTTGCAAGCCTCTCTGCTGTGTCATTTCCTGCATGCATTTTAGTATAATAATAGTAAGTCTAAACTGTACTTTTTAGGAGTTTCCTTAATTATATTGAGACTATAATTGTAACCACATAAATTATATTTTTCTATAATTTTCATAGTTATAGTAAACATAAAGTAACCACTAATAGGAGTTTATGTAATTTGAAACCTTGGTGTCAACTTCAAAAATTCTAGAAAAATGTATAGACTAATTATAAGTACCTAAAATATAAGGCATTGCCTTCCATCCTGGCTTCTCTGAGTGTGTCTCTGGTTCTAACTCAACCAGGCTTTCTTCATCAAGATCAAGCAAGTTCTCTTGCAGTGATGTCATCGCACTATGGTTTATGCTACAAAAATAATAAAGGGAATACACTCTTTTACAGCTATATCTGTAATGTCAATTTTTTTCTGGTATGATAGATTAGGTGAAACAATTTTTGTTGGTGGAAAATGTTACAAGCGATGAATCTTTTTATAGGCCTAGCTTCTTAATAAAAAATACAGGTAAACAATATCTGAAAAGGAGCCTTAGGATATGGTGTTTTAGCTTATTATATTAATTAAAGATCATGTAGGATGTTTTCTATGTATTTTTATAATTTTTATTAAAAAATAAATCATTTATCATTTGTATGTTAATTATTATTAATTCTTAAATAAAATTAATATATATGAAGCAAAATATTATTATCAATTACACCATTATTTAAGTACCATATAAGTTATATAATAATTATTTTTAGATTAAATATAAAACTTAATATTTTAACTGTGGTAAGTTATTGATATATTATGTATTAAAATTTTAGAAAATAAATTTAGTATAATGGTAAGGTTGTTGTTTAATGAGTATGAGATTATAATTTAAAACTTGAAAATAGTCTCTCCACTAGTGAGATAAGATTGCATACATCTATCATTCATAGACATAAGTAAATAGGAGTATCATACATTAAGTTATTATGAATTGGAATTTTCTAGATTTGCTGATTTATATAGAGTAGAATTAAATATTTTTTTGTATAAAATTAGTGTTAGTTGGGTTGACTCACTTTTCAAACTAATGTAATATTTATTCCACTTGTTGTTTTCAAACTAATTATGGGTAGTTTTATAACTATTTAGGGGTGAGTATGGTCCAACATAACTCGTAAAATAGTGAAATAAAAGGATTCGGGTCCATTTCCGAGTCACCCGGCCCATCCCTTAGAGTTATATATCACGAATAGTTGTATAAGTATCTATTAATACCCATTATGTTCAGACCACATAACTCAAATACATATAAAGCCACATAACATATTGACACCACTTATCATATGATCCTTATTTCTTACCCTTTTTTCATTGTTTAATTCTCCTGGATAATGAAACACTGTTGCGACGAGAGTGAAGGACACTGCGGCGCTTAAGAGTTAATTATTTTTTCTTCTCTATTGTTTATTTTTCCTCTTTGAAGTTGCTTATCATTTACAAGAACACTTCGGCTTATGTTGACACTTGGCAGTTTAAATGTTCGAAAATTTAATGTCTTCTATAATTTTCAGTCACGTGATTGTGATAGTTTTTAGTTTGAAGGATGCATTTTATGGTTTGTAGTTTATATACTTATGTACGTGGAATGCATGTTTTAGTTGAGTTTATATACAAATTGTGATAATTTTGATTGTGTATGCAAAAACGATTTGAGAAAGAAAATCTATGTTTGTCATTTTGTCATTTTCCACTCTATTTTGACCTGTCTTATTTTAAACTCATCTCTCACACATCTCATCCTAATTAGGGACAGGTCTAAGTTCAAAAATCGACCCAAACAATATTTAAGAATGGGTGAGAGACATGTTTAATTCGTCCCAACCTGTCCCATACTTATCCATGTAACTATTTATCAATTTCTTTGATTCAGATTAAGAAAGCCCTTTAATGAAATATGGTAGTTATCCGTATACAAGTGGAAAGATATGAGTCTGGTCAAAATATAATAGATTACCTCTCCCTAAGAGTTATAAATAGATGAATTAGATGCACTTCAATGATAATGGATAAACTAAAAATCATCATCCACAACCTATATAAATCTATTAATTAAAACATGCATAAATCTATTTGAATGGATCGGATAAATAGATATCTAACTCATTTGTTTTTATTAATTAGAACTAAATGTACCTTTCGAAAAAAGCTTGCACTTAAAAACCACAAATTCAATATAGCATTTTTAAAAAACATTTTTAAAAAAAAAAACACATTTTAAAAAAAACATTGTTTAAAAACCATTTTTTTAATCACCGTTTAAAAACAATCTTTTTATAAAAAATCAATTTTTCAAAAAATATGTTTCTAAAATAATATTTTAAAAGAAATCTTTTTTAGAAGGAAAATACTTAATAAGTTATTTTAAAAAGAGCTTTTCAATTTTTTAAGATATACATTTTAAAATTGATTTTTTGGAACTTTGGAAAAAAAATTCATTTTTTCAACATTCTACAAGAATGTTTCCATGTGTAATGTTTTTAATGAATATTTAGATACATTTTGTGTATCTTCAATATTAATTACATCATGTTCATATGTCCTACCATTGATCTTATTCTTATCATCTGAGTGAGAAAATGAGAGTCAAAATAGTGAAATAAATTAAAAAGAAATAGGCAGTATTTGTGAATGTTTGCTTTTTAATTTGATTGAATATTCATCCAAATGAATATATCCATAGATATCTATTAAATATAATAGATAGAACTATTTATTGGATTATATCTATTTAAATTCATTAGCTTTATAAATTTATTTAGATAGATTTTTTCTGAATTTGATTTCATTATGGATTGTTGGTAATTTCTTATCTCTACCTCATCTAACCAAGATTTAACTAATTAATGCACTTATTAAGTTACATGGAATTCCTCAAATGTAACTAATTGTATGCCATGATAATATTTCCAATTTTCATTTCGATGGTACATGTTTATTATATGTTATGTTTATGTGGTGTTAATTAAATTAAAGAGAAATTAATTTATGCGCGTATGAGTTTTATATGTTATTACTTTATTATCTACTATTCATGTTGAATCATTATTGATTATTCAAAAAGTAACACAAATAAATAGTAGATAATATATTGATTATGTATAAATTTTTATACTAAAGTGCAGAGATATTATAATGTAAATTGAATGCTTTATTTTTATTTAGGAATCCATATTAGAATGAGTACACTCGAACTTTAGTCCATCTCATATATTTTTAAGGAGTGTCCAGCCTTGTTCTCTAATAAAAGTATGAACACTCTAATCTAACATGTAAATTATGAATATTTAAGAGAAAAAAATATAGCGCATTGGCAATAAATTAGTTTTATATATTGATACTAAATGTTAAAAATGTTGAGCTTTTGTTAGTCGGTTAGTTAATTTGGTTAGGGTAGTTAGTGTTTTCTTCGTTTTATATAGATGATTCAATGTAACTTTAAAATTCAATTCAATTCAATAACATTTTCTTATTCTTTCTTGTTCATCAAGAATCTCTCTTATCCATGTCTACTACCATTTTAACATGGTATCAGAGCTGTTAAAATGGTAGTAGGCATGGATAAGAGAGATTCTTGGTGAACAAGAAAGAATGAGAAAATGTTATTGAATTGAATTGAATTCCAAAGTTACATGGAATCATCTATATAAAGGGAAGAAAACACTAACTACCCTAACCAAATTAACTAACTGACTAACAAAAGCTCAACTGTTTTAACATTCCCCCACAAGCTGGAATGTATCAAGCATTCCAAGCTTGAAATAATTGTGTTGAATACGATGATATACTCTGATACCTCCTCTTGCTGGTGAGCGAATCTTCGTCACCTAGTCTTGAAATCTGAACGTGAAGCAATACTGACGCTTAACCATCATTTGGCAGAAGCAATTTCATCTGATGCTTAACCATCTATTTGACAGAAGCAACCCAATCATAACAGATGAAAGAGAGAAATGAGATGGACCTTAATCTTGATACTTATATGTTGCTTCAATGAGGAAAAAAATGACACACTATAATGTTGTGTGTTTAATGAGAGAGAAAGAAGGGTAAAGAAACTAGAGTAAGAAAGAATGAAAAAATGTTATTGAATTGAATTGAATTCCAAAGTTACATTGAATCATCTATATAAATGGGAAGGAAACACTAACTACCCTAACCAAATTAACTAACTGACTAACAAAAGCTCAACTATTTTAACACTACATCATCCAATATTTATATTTAATTATTATTGACTCTTTAAAAAGTAATCTAAAGGAATGGTGGATAATATAATGACTATATATAAATCTTTACACTATCACTATATAGATATTAAACTCATATTTAAAATCTAATTTGTGAAAAGTTGACAACATTCTCAAATATCAGATTTGGTTTGGATCACTATATGAAAATCGTACTGTATCGGCTAGTTCAACCAATGAACTGTTCCTATACCGTTATGATACATTAATTATATCGGTCACGCAATTATAATTATAAAAGCTCATACAGGCCAATTTTCACTTACACTTATCAGTTACACCGTTCGATTTTCATTTAAACAATATTGGTCATATCAGTCGATTTTCATTTAAAATTAAATTTTTTATGAAAGGAACTTAATCCTTAACAAAACTTTGTTATGGACTATCAAATACACATCATTACCTTTGTTTATACTTCTAAAACATAGTCTACCACTAAGACATACATTTTATTTTAACAAATAGTGCAAATAAAATTACTTATCAAGTTCTTTATTGAATTTTAAGCATTAATGTTAGTATAATATATGTGTATTTAATTTCACTGATATGCAATTTAATTAGTGAACCACCAGTTAAAATATTACACCACAATATTTTTATCCTAACCAATTTGTTGACAAGTACAATATTAATAACCCTCTTTTTTATGATAAGAACATGAAAGTGAGGAATATCAAATATTCAAGAAGTATTAAACTTCCATATCTACAACATTGTTTTATCTTTATGATCTTATGTAAGTATGATAGAATATACTCTACGAGCTCAATAAGTTTACTTTATTCTAACAAACAACTTACTTTTTCCATGTAAACAAGAATGAATGATCATTTTTTCAATGGTTTAATTGATTAGGATAAGGTTAGTTTCAAAAACCAGTTAAGAAAAGAGAAAAGATAGTCTATGACTAGGTTAATAAAAAAACCTAATAAGTCTAATGGATTAGAAGTGTTTGAAATTCAAAATATCACATCCAGAATCAATTATATCAATTACGGTTCTACGTTAATTGATTAACATATATAATAACTTTTTTAATAATAAAGTTAACAAGCTCAATTTAATCAATTAAGGGACTTGATTAATGGATTAACTTAATATATACTAGCGCGTCGACATTTACTCTATGTCAGTCACTCGCATTCTTATTTTTTATATAGAATGTATTATCTTCATATTATATTATTTAAGAAAACTATCATCTAATATATGCTGCAAGTTAAAAATGAAAATAAACTGTTATGACTAAGTAATTTATTCACATTTCAAATTTAATGTCATAATCAATATAATTCACTTATCCATTGAAAAAGGCACATCAATTTGGAAATGAGAGGTTTAAGAATTATTGTGGTAGTTAAAAAGAAAGCATTAATTTACATTAAGAAAGATATAAAATTTAGAAAGATGAAATTAGAATGATTTCATGTAAGCTATTTTATATTTTCCCTTTATCTATTAGTATAGAAGATTAGTATAAATAAACATGAAATTATAAATTATAAAAGATAAAAGATAAAGTAGGGAAACATAAAATATTTCAAGAGTAGTTATTTTATGTTTTTCTAATTTTTATTAGTATTAGTATAAATTTTATATAAAATACTTCATGGTAGTTATTTAATGTTTATTAATATTAGTATAGAAGATAAAGTATGGAAACATACAATATTCTAAGGGTAGTTATCTTATATTTTTCTAATTTCTATTAGTATTAGTATAGAAATTTATATAAAATACTTCATGGTAGTTATTTAATGTTTATTAATATTAGTATAGAAGATAAAGTATGGAAACATACAATATTCTAAGGGTAGTTATCTTATATTTTTCTAATTTCTATTAGTATTAGTATAGAAATTTATATAAAATACTTCATGGTAGTTATTTAATGTTTATTAATATTAGTATATATAAAGATGAAAGTAGAAGTTATAAAATAAAATTAGAAGTTATAAAATAAAATTAGAAGTTATAAAATATGAAATTGGGAAACGTAAACTACTTCATGATTTTATTTTGGGTTTTGTCTTTATTAATAGTATATATAGTATATATATATATATATATATATATATATATAATATTAATTTGTTCTCAATGAGTTTCACATAAATTACAAAAACAATTATACCAATTAAGAGATTAGTCAATTGTTTTTTAGCTCCAAATATCAAATTTCAAAGCACTTAATGTGGGCTCTAATGACGAACAAGGAGCACCTAGCCACAATCGTATCTCATTCCTTTTCCCAAGTCTATCACATTTACACACATGAATAAAAAATAATTTAAACAAAAAAAGTCACATTTTGATTGGCTTGAGACATGGAATTAGACACCATTCGAGACAGGTGATTCCAGTCCCTCAGGATGGCAAAAAAATCCCTACTCATAGGTACCTGCTGGTAAAATCCAAACAAACACGAATATGGGTCATAAATGGGTACCTACGGGTTTTTACAAATGGTTTTCAAAAAATACTTGTATTACATACGAGCAGATATGAGTATTATGGTACCCGTACTTGCGAGTACCCATTATTTATGTGATTATTATATTACCTTTAATTAAAATAAAATAAAAAGTATACTACCCGAACCTTCATTACACTATGTACATATTCTTCTTTTACTTTCTTTACATTTTTTACATTGTTTATATCTTTTATTGAATTTGGTGGTAAAACACCATACAAATATTGTTACATGTATATAAACATACATGTCTTACAAAAAAATATTTTTTGTTAAAGAAATGGGATCAACAGATCACACAAATATAAAACTCCAATAAAATTTTCTTTTAGCAGTGGCACATGGAGTGACACACTATTTTGGGACAGCAGATGTCCACCCATATTACAGGAAAACCCGCAGGTAGCAATTGTACCTACAAGTACCCTGAAATACCCGCGAGAAAACCGCACGCAGGTACTCGTTAGGGCGAGTATGAGTAATGGCATCATATTTCGAGCGGGTAGCTACTACTCGTGCCCGTTGTTATCCTTATATATATAGGGAAATGATCCACTTACTCCAAGAGAAAGTGAAAATAAGTTACTTCACATCTCAACCATTGATTCTATAAAAATGTAATTGTTCAGATCTACTCACTAATTTCAACCATTATATTTAAATAAAAAATTTAATAATTAAATATTTTCCTAACCAATCACAAATACACACATGAAGTAACACACTTTTTGCGATAGAAAATGTAATCAAATTTACATTCTGATTTTATAGGCCACAAAGATGGGCCTAAGCCTAAAATCAAAAGGGAAAGGTATTAAAAAAAACTAACAATCGGCTATTCAAAGGAGAACATTTAATCATTATTCAAATGAGAACATTTGACCAAAGCCTTTAAAGCCAATTACAGCATTACATGAATTAATATATTATTGAAGCAATGGATCCTATAGTTTCTTCTATAATCTACCATAATTTGAACAATGCATCTATACACAAATTTGGGTGTGAAGTGGTTTGGTTCGTTGGGCTTTATCAAAAGAGATAATAAGGTAGGGTTAGAATGTCATATTTCTCTTTATTAGAGTTAAAGACTACTCTCCCACCACTTTGACATTATATTAAAAGGATATTGTCCTTCTCTATCATCATAATTAATTGCATCTGGTCAATGCTCTTCATGTTAATTTAAATTGAACTTCGATTGGTTGCCAAAATTAAGCACTCGATTACTAGAAACAGAAATGTTAATAGTAGATTATTGATATTTTGATTTTTAATAGTTTAGAAATCAAGCATACATTTACTAAACTTGACCAAATCTATTCAAGTTCTATGCATAATATGCTTTATCTTTCTTTTTCAGCTATCGAATAAAGAGAAGCTGAATTAAAGGAAAATTAATAAAGCATATTTGCCTGGCTCCTAACTTTAACTAGTCCGAACAGATTCTAGGCAAAAGCAAAATCTTGATTATATTATCATAAAATAGTGGTAAGAAAAAAATACATATATTGTGGTAAGAAAAAAATGGAGATACTTTTAATTAATAATGGAGAATGCTAATTAGCGCCTTTAGGGTAAGTAAACATTGATTAAAGTCATCCTCATTCCTACTTTTAAAAAAGTCTTGAATTGAGTCCTAACTAATTGAGATTTGGGTGTTAACTAAAATCTGAAATATTAATCATTTATTTTCAAGACTCTTACAGAAGAGTCAAGTATGACTTGTTATAATTAGTTATTCACTCTTCTTATGACACATCACTTTATTTATATTAATATATTTAATTTGACATATAATATATACATATATTATCTTACAGAATAGAATACTATATTTAAAAGTGAAGGAAACAATCACTAGAATCATAGGTAATGAATAAAAGTCACAAAACAATTGTTTATAATAATAATATTTAGTAGACTTATTGAGGATAATTGTAAAAAAAATTTGAAAATAAAATTTGAAGCTAAACATATTAAATTAAATGTAAAATAATATTACGAAAAATAATTAATAATTTATAATATTAATCAAATAAAAAATACTATTTATAAATGATATAATTTATTGTAAAAAATAAAATTCTAAAATCAATTTTTAAATAATTAGTTATTAAAATAATGAAAATAAATTAAATAAGTTGATTTTTTATAATTAAAAGTATCCCCTCACCATACAAATAAATTAGGGATGACAACAGAGTGAAACGAGTATGGGTATTGCTTTCCCGTACCCATACCCACACTATTATCGGTACCCACACAGGCAGTAGGTATTTGCGGGTACCCATGAGTTTTTAGTTTCAATATATATTTATAATAATCAATACATATAAAATAATTATTATATGAATAATAAAATTTATGTATATGTTAAATTTATCATATATTTCAATAACTAGGACTCATTATAAAATAATACAAAAATAGATAAAATAATAATAAAAATATAATATATATATATATAAATTATTTAAATAAAAAATAAATTTATAAACACACGGGTACTCGCTCCCACCCATAAGCTATTTTTATGTGTATTCTTTGTGGGTATTTTAGCGTATACTCGTGGGGTGGGTATCTTTGTCATCCCTACAGATAATTAAGGAACTAATATCTTTTGTGGTACGTTTGAAATTACCCCTCCTACCAAATGATGCGCACATGAATCGAATGTTTGATATTTGTCCTAGCACGATATATGTAAGGATCTAGTGAGATCTATACCCAGTGTTCTTAATACCATGTCACTCATTAAACCGATTAGGGTACTAGTATAGTGATATAGTGGTTCAACTGATAGTTCACTAATTAAACCACATACGGTGAAGTTAGATATACATATATATATTAACATTAATATTGGAAAATTAATAAAAAACTATTTTTTATTTTTATTAAAAATTTAATTTTAAATAAAATTCGTCAGTATAATTTGTATGGTTCAATTGAAAACCGTCCGTATTACCAGTTTCGACCGGTATTGAGATCAGTTTACCGGTTGAACCGACCGACACGAACTGATTTTTATAATATTGTCTATACTACTGGGCTAACAAATTATTAGTTTAAATAAATTGAATTGAGTATTAATAATGTGTTGTAATCTTAACTTGGGCAATAATAGGTGAAATGTTGATATAAGAGAGTCTCAATAGTTTTAATCAACCACCTTAAAATATTTCTTAAAATTATAAATTAAAGACATTTTTCCTTAAAATATTTCTTAATCAACCACCTTAAAAGAAATCTCTTGATATACACCACTAACGTTAGTTTTTCATATTGGACTTAGCAATCTTTTCCATCCATGTACTGCTTTGCTACCTTTATATTTAATATGCAGTGAAGAACCATGTTTGTAAAGTATTGCGATCGAATGCCCCCCTACTAACTTAAATTTTTTTCCCTCTTATTTCTTTTATGTAACTGACCCACAGAAAATGTTACATTGTCTAGAAATAAAGCATTTTAATGATTATTAAATGTGGCACATGTAAAAATGGTGAAATAAAGTTATACTACTGGTTGTCAAACCGATCAGAGTACTGGTATAGTGATACAGTAGTTCAACCGGTGGTTCAGTTATTAAACCACATGCCGGTTAAACCGAACATACATGCTTATATTTATATATAAACCTATAACAAAAAAATTTCAAATAGGTAGATATTCAAATTTATAATCCATATTCATAATCTACTCAAAATTCACTAAACAAACAACTTGAAGTCTTTAACAAATTCAAAGTCTAAATTACAAAACATATATCAATCCAAAAATATCACTTAACAACCGCAAAATATAAATAAATGACACAAGTTCACAACTCACTCTACAGAACAAATAAATTTGGAGTTTTAACATTTAACACCAATGAGCCAAAGTTGTCTCATATCGAGATTATATTTTTGCACTAAATCCTATCTTCAGACAGTACTCCAAGATTACACAAATGTCACTGAGATTACACACGAATATTAGGAACTAGAAAGTATAATCTAAGTATGTATTGGAAGCATGTGTCTTGAACTGTTGAAGAAGAATTGAAAGTATTATCCTAGTGCCTCGGCACTGTTGTTTAAAAAAAAAAAACCGGTCGGTATAGTCGTATACCGGCCGGTTCACCAGTTTTGACTGGTTTTTGACCGGTTTTGATCAGTTTTGATACTTGGCCATTCAATATGTGTACCATACGGTTAGGGGTCTGGTTCACTGGTTTTCCGGTCAAACCGGTCAGTATGGTACAATTTTTACATCATTGCCCGTGAGTTTATTATATATATATACTACCTTGTTCATCATGCTAATCTCTTTTTTTAATCATTGCATTAATAAAAGGAACGTTACATTAAGAGACCTAACGAGCAGATCACCCATCTAACCAATATTTAGACTCATCAATTAATAACACTAAACTTTAAAGCATATTTTTTGTAGAAGTAAAATATTTTATTAAAGGAAAATGATAATATTACAAAAAAAACTAATATACAAAATAATTAAAAAAGAGATCTATAAAAAGTCTCAACTATAAAATTTAGCCAATAAAAGTCAAAACACAGCAAAATCAAAGCTCACCCAAAAGGAAAATCGAACTACTACATTCCAAACTTTAAATAATATTAATAAACCAAAGTACGACTAGCCAACAACCAAATAAAGTGTGACTAGTATCTTTCTTTTTTTGTTATCAATGTGTGACTAACATCTAATCATATCTATCCATGGGCTCATATACTCATTTTAATTGTTCTAAGTCTTCACCAAACTTCATCATAAAATTGAATATATTTAACCACTCTATCTGATTACATAAATAATGACTCATAAAATTTAAAAATACTTTTTTGCTAAAAGATATAATAAATGGGATTCTGAACAGAAAAACCTTTTGATTGATTTCTAAATTAAATTTCCATTTTCAACTCAACTTGCCTCATGATCTTAGTGCCTTAGTGGGATGGGCATTACAGGTGAGATATATGATAGTTTTCTCCCCTTAAAGCAAAATATAATATAGGTCACGGACTCAATCCAAGGTATGAAAGCTTGTATTCATGCACTATTATTTTAATAAATTTATAACTGATATAAAGGTATGTCCACAATGATGAGTGATATGACTTTTGCTTTTTCCTTAATTAGGACAAATCTTTGTTTCAGTGGAACGAAAAATGGTACTAATTGATAGCATAAAATTGAATTTCTGTGTATATGACTATAATATAAGTGAAATTGTTCCTCCCTCATAAATTTCATATTTTTGTGTTTGTCGTGACCGGATTCTCGATTCGCAATAGATCATCGATTATATAACTTAGGAAGAGAGAGTATGAATATACAATTTTGTCTGGCCAAAAAAGAAATATAATTCTTCAACAACAAAAAAAGATTTTGACAAAAAATATTTGAACTGTTGGAGATTGGCTCTCATAGAAACCAAATAAGTTAAAGATTGCGATCAGAAAATTTGCAAAACAAATTGGAAAGTCTCATATCAATTTGATTGTGTTGCATAAATCTCATTAATTAAAAATTAAATCTTTAGAGATTTGACCATCAAATAAATTAAGATTGCAATATGAGAATAAACAAACCAAATAAAATTGATTGAGTTGCATTTTATAATTGTAATTAGAACAAGTCAAATGGTATCAAATAATTTGTTTCTCCTATTTTAGTTTTCCAATTATTTAAAAAATAAAAATAGGGTATGAAATATATTTTTTATGAATTTATAAGATTTAAAAGATTGATTTTACCTATTTATAGGTGATACAATAATATCAGGATTTTTAGAAGCACAAATAATTTTATGTCCTAAAGGAGGATTTCAACAAGTTTTAATTTTTAGGATCAAATAATTATTTTTTACTCGCCTAAGAGTATTACAATAATTTTTGGCTCGATAAAAATTATTGGGTTATTTTTAGAATAAAAAAAACAACTTTTAGTGTGTCTTGGGACCCAAAAACATCTCACTCGATTTTTTTAGTCAAGGAAATAATCAATTTCAAATTTCTTATTTGAAATATCATTAATCTTATAAAACAAAGAAAATCTAATTTGATTATAAATAATGAATATTTCCTTGACTACATCCAAATAATTTAATAAGAATATTTGTTTTTCTTGAAAAACATGTGTCTAATTCTATACTGTAAATAGTAGTGTTGACTCATGGAAAAAAGGAACCATGCAAAATAGCAAAAATACTTTGGTAGTCGTACTCTCTTAATCCAAAAAAATAGCAAAGAAACAGAGACCTCAAAAAATATCAAGAATACTTTGAAAGTTTATCCTATCAAACCAAAAGAGACATCCTAACAAGTAGCAAAAAAATACTTTAAGAATTTTATCATCGTCATCCCACATGGGGATGACGTCGTCCCTATGGACATGGTTGTTGTCTCTAGCAATCTAGAGAAAAATTATTGTCTTTGTCCCACTTGGGAGACGATATTGTTCCTGTTTACTGTTGATTTTCCATTTGGAGCTCCGCTGCTCATGGTTTTTCACACCAGACATCCATTGACATGAGTTGGGGTTTCCATTCATCCTATCTTTTTGTTTTTTATTTCATTTGCTAATATTAATAGTGTTATTCTTATCCTGGTTTGACATTATCCATATTCCATATTTGATGTTTTGTATGTCCAACTTTGCCTATGTTTTGTGATAGGTTTAATGTTATTCTTATTTGAGTTTAATAATACTTTATTCACCATTTGACCATATGATGGATATGTTACTGTTTCCATTTTAGTTTAAGTGTATAAATTTTTATTATTATTTTTGTTATTGTTATGTTTGCTCTTCTTTTTTATTTAATTTTTGTATTTATATTATTTATATATTGTATAAACAAAAAATTATAATAAAAAAATGAAATAAAAATAAAATTTTAAAAAAGTAATGTAAAGAGTGCACTGTAGGACTAATACCTTCTTGCACTACCTTGTATTGTCTAAAATATGGTGATGTAATGCACTATACATCTTGTGTCTTGTTGCATTACTTTAGCAAGTCGTATTTTCTAAATAAATATTAAAAGCAAGGTAAGGTAGTCCACTATAGGTCACGTGCCTTATCGCGTTACCTTATCTTATTAATTATTTTTTAAATAATATTAAAAGTAATGCCCTATAAGACTAGTGTCTACTCGCGCTACTTTATGTTGTCTAAAACATGGTTAAGTAATGCACAATAGGTCTTGTGTCTTGCTATGTTACTTTATCTTGTTATATTTTCTTAATAAATTTTAAAAAACAAGGAGAGGTGTGTTAGGTATCAGTGGTTACAATACACCTAG
>NW_017719595.1:0-241 GCF_001865875.1 Lupinus angustifolius
TTCACAAAAAGCATCAATAATATGCATGAACATGTGAGGGAAAATATTAGAAATTACAACATGAAATGCACTGAATCCTAAAGCATAGAATCTCTCCTTTCTAAACTCACAAATGCACTTAACAACTAGATGCAACAAATATCACGTAAAATGCTCTAACTCTCTAAGAAATGCAACATGCAACTTATGAGATCAATTTTGAAAACGCAGTTTATAAAGAATCAGTTCTGAAGCCCAGTTA
>NW_017719596.1:0-3221 GCF_001865875.1 Lupinus angustifolius
AAGCGAGAAAGACCTGGACAGGATTCCAATTTTGCCCTTTTCGGCTAATTGAACTTATTGTCACATGATTTTTCAAACACCTGCACCCATAAAATTTCCCAACAACATTCATATACCAACCATATTCAACACATTTCATCAACAATCATATATATTCAAAAGCATTCCAATATAAAAATCTTGGGTTTCTTAAAACCCACGTTAACCCCAAAACCTTTGAGATGGTTTAGGAGATACGGGTGTCATATTCAGACACCACTATGTCACGATGTGTTCTCTCTCACTTGAGTGTGTCGGGTCGCAAGGTTCTATGTTTGCAGGTGAGCTTACTTGATCCGATCTCCTCTCGAACTCTTCATTACGCCAAAATCACGTGAATTAGTTAATTGACGATAATTATTATACTTATGAAATAACTTTTTACGCGAAGATAAAACTTTAGATTTAAAATGAATTTTATTGTTTTCGTCCATCCGATTCAAGGTTGAATATCCTTGAATCATCATTTGTCATTGAAAGTCTTAAAATCAAATAACACTCTTTAAAGTAAGATTTTCAATAAAACTTATACCGGAATTATGTCGTAATCCGTGGATATACACCAGGCTAGTTCCCATGAAAGAGAGGTTGGTCGTAAAGACACCCTCAAATACCAAGTCTTTCCTTAGACAGAACCTTTCTAGACATGTATTCCCACTTCATTACATTTTTCCGATAGTTCATAAATCTTATTTTTTGTAAATAAAACATTTTTACTAAAACTAATCTTATAAAATAAGATCATTAAGCTAGACTTATCTTTTTTAAATTAAGTCAATTTAAAAAAAATCAATACTTTTTAAGTAAATGTTACCATTTTAAAGTAAGTTCACTTAACTAAGAGTCAACATTTTTAAATGATTTTACCATCTAAGATTTCATAACACTTTAAGTTTATAAAGTCAAGACTTTTAGGTAAATCTTATTATTTCAAGTATACTACTAAAACAAATTTTCATGAACATCTTAACACTTCCTAATTTTTCAGGAAAAACCTCAAGGGTTAGTAAGTGTTAATTTCATAGTCATGAAAAAGAATGACTCTTAATTTAATATTTTACACCAAACATCTTTTAGTTATTCTTACCACTTTAAAGTAAGTAAACTAAAATAAATACGACAATTTTTTATGAACATCTTAACACCTCCTAATTAAGGGAACCTCAAGGGTTAGTAAGTGTTAATTTCATAGTCATGAAAATAAATCCTAAGGTAAGACTTTCTACTACTTTAATATCCAAAACTTCATAACACTTTAAGTTTATGAAGTCAAGACTTTAATAAATCATATTTTATCTAAAATCATTATTTTAACTTGGAAACCAAAGAGTAAAATATGCTAAACCATTTTTAAACATAATACTTTCTAAAAATAAAACATTTTTAACAACAACTTATCAACATCATAAACTTCCAAGAATAAAATACAAACTTTTTCCTAAACACATTAAAGGTTCCTTTGATGTTAAAATCATCACCTTTAAACATATTCAAATACTAACAATAATTTCTAATATTTCCCAACAAATAACTCATCTAACCTTGTCCAAAGATATAGTTTTTCCATCTAAGAACAAGGAAGAAATTTCAAGATTTACAAAGGTCAAAAACTACATAAAGGTTCACATGATTTTATTATCACCCCCTTTAGTTATGCCTTCATAAAATACTTAAAGAACAAATATAAACTCTACTTTATGAACAACAAAATAAAAGCTCATAACTTTCTATGAAGTATGAGAAGAAGATGAAGAAGAAACATAAAAGACTACCTTAGTTGTATAGGGAATTTAGTAGATTTAGACTAGCATAGGTGATGTGTCTAATGGTGGTGGAGTGAGAGGATTTGTTGAGTGATTTAGGGGATTTTGGGGGTAGTAAATCAAGACATTAATGAGTGAAATCTATAAGATTTAGTAGGTAGATATTGTGAAGTGACTCATGCGACGCGTCGACATCGGCGAAATGCGCGCGATTAAAACCATGCTCGAGTATCCAAAAATGATCGCCCGCTTTTACTTTACGGTTGAAACTTCGAATTTCGGCATTCCGAGTGAAAATATTTTAGAAAATAGTTATGGACCAACTCAGGGTCTATCTTGACTCTAAATGTGATTACGAAGCCAACGACGCTATCAGAATTCGATTCCGTGTTATGGAACTCAAAAACTACTTTTTGAGCCGTACCGGGGGAGATTTGGCCCCGACAGCGGTCCAAAACCGACTGTCTCCAAAAATCATGAAAATTGACCACCAAGTTGGAAATAGAATTACAAGACTAAACCTCAACCAGAGTTTTGTCTAATTCTTTACCGAACATTCCCATAAATTCATTTTCGAAAATATAATTAATAAAAATATTCAATATAATTAATAACAATATTAATAAAAACATATATTTTCAAGGAAGTAAAATTCCCGGTGTTACAATCCTCCCCCCGAAAAAGATTTTCGTCCTCGAAAATAGAACATGTCTCTTAAACAAAAAGGTAGGGACATGATTTATTTAGGTCTTAATCGACCTCCCACGTCGTATCTTCTCCATTTACTTGACTCCAAATAACCTTAACCAAGGTAATCTCCTTTCCTTGGAGGGTTTTCGCACTTCGAATACCAATTCTCTCCGGCATAGTCTCAAAATTGAGCTTATTCTTTAACTAGATCTAATCGGTTTCAAGGGATTCTTTAGCGTCACTAAACACTACTGTCTTATTAAAGCAGCTCAATATCATATGGTTCCTAGATAAACTGTCCATGTGAAGAAGATCTTGCTCTTGACCTTGGCACGGTTTTGATGAAGACACCAACATCACCAAAAAGAAGAAAAGGGAGATGACTTATGAAGACAAATGAAGATAAAGCTTCAAGACATTAGATTAAGTCTTTGTAAGTACTTCTATCCTAAACTCTTAAGTATATATAAGTATAATTGCGCAAACTATTTTTTAGAAAATATGAGACACTTTTACAAGACTTAAAACATTTTTCAAAAATAGTGTGTAACATGTTACTTCATTGAGTAACAGGTTACATGTGTGAGAAAAGAGTTATCCAACTGAAAAACTGATTTTTGAAAGCTGAGTAACCGATTACTCAAAGTGAGTAACCGATTACTCAAAATAAATTTTAAGTATCTGTTGGACAGAGAGTTTGAGTAACCGATTACTCAAAGTGAGTAACCG
>NW_017719597.1:0-222 GCF_001865875.1 Lupinus angustifolius
TGAACTCTTTGCAACTTGTTCTTAAACTTTCAAGTTAATTTTGCAAAGTTGCTTCAAGTGTTTCAAAGACTTTTACAAAGAGCATTATATACTTATATATATATATTCAGAGTTTGGATTGCAAGTTACATAAGTTTCATACTTCTAAAGGCAATCTGCCATAGTTGAATATTCTTCATTCTTGTAAAAAGAAAGGGGAATAGATTCACTTGGAAACAAAGG
>NW_017719598.1:0-2177 GCF_001865875.1 Lupinus angustifolius
TAAGACAACTAATTCACCCCCCTCTTAGTTGCATTTTGATACTTACAATTGGCACCAGAGCTATACTTGGGTAATTTAATCTCAAAGTTTGATCCTAACCAAGATGGCCGGAAGATCTTTCATAGGAGAAGGCTTTAACATCAACCGCCCTCTAAGCTTTGTTGGAGAATGCTGAAATGTGTTCATCATTCTATCTTCTTCTTGCATGATTCTTTCAGTTTCTTTTAGAGATTTCTTAGAGAAGAAATTACATGTTACTGCATGATTCTGATCTTATACATATTCTTGATATATTGTGAGATTTGTACAGGATTTATAGTTTGTTCTTGATTGAAATATTTGAGCCATTTAGTGCTTCACATACTAACCTTTGCACTTGGCATTGATGAGTTTTTCAGGGTATCTAATTGCAAATCTGCAAAGGAAATGTGGGACACCCTTGAAGCAAATCATGAAGGAACCGAAGAGGTAAAAAGGTCAAGACTTAATACTCTCTCCCAAGAGTATGAATAGTTTCGCATGAAACCTAGAGAGAAAATCCTTGATCTACAAAAGAGATTCACTCATCTTACAAATCACCTTCTGCACTCGGAAAAGTTCTATCAAACAGTGATCTAAATCTGAAAGTCCTGAGATCACTTACCAGGACTTGGCAACCAAAGGTAACTGCTATATCTGAAAAGAAAAGTCTTTCAAAAATGTCATTGGCTGCCTTGTTTGGAAAATTGCAGGAACATGAGTTAGAACTTAGCCAATTAGACCAACATGAGGAACAAGAGAAAAAGAAGAAGAACATTTCTCTGAACGCAAAAGTTGACAAATATGATTCATCCAGTGACGAATCAGAAAATGATGATTCAGATGAGATGAGCATGTTCGTAAATAAATTCAGCAAGTTCCTTAAAAGGAACAAAGGTGCAAGAAGTGGTCAAATAAAGAAGTTCTCCAAGAACAATGATGCCTCCAACTCAAATCAAAATTTTATATGCTTTGAATGTGGCAAATCTGGCCACATGAAGATGGACTGTCCAAACTTAAAGAAAAGTTCCTTCAAAGGAAAGAACGACACTAAGACCGGACGAAGGGCATACATAGCTTGGGAAGATAACGACACCAGTTCTACATCTGAGACAGAAAATGAAGAACAAACTCACTTGTCACTTGTGGCATCTCATCACTCAGATGATGAAGAGGTAAATGATTCTAACCTATTTTCTCCTTCCGAACTTCAAACTGCATTCAATGATTTGCATGATGAATACGTTAAATTGTCTAAAATATTTCTAAAACAGAAATCTGAATTAGATGCATTTAGAAATAGACATTCATCATCGTCATGCCAAAATTGCATCACCCTTGAGACTAAAGTTTCAACATTGAGTCTTGAACTCAATAAACTTAACAAGAGTTGAAAGAGTTTAGAAAAGATCAAAAAATGATCAAAGACACTTATCAGACCGTAGAGGTCTAGGCTATTCTAATAGCCATGGTTTTAAGAAACCAAGTGTCAAAAGGAAACTAATCTTCCAAAAGGAAAGTATCCATGCTCATGGAAAATCTAGGATACATGCTCATCAACCCATATGTACATATTGTAAAATGCATGGGCATACACCAAATACTTGTCAAATTAGAAGATATGGTGTACCCCAAGGAAAATATAAATGGGTTGAGAAAGGCACTAACCCTTTAGTATCCAAGGATAATATTGGATACCTAATAAAAGGTAATCTGTTTTGCAGGAAGATTTGAGAGACGCCTGCAACTTATGGTATCTGGATAGTGGCTGCTCAAAACATATGACGGGCGATAAAAGCAAATTCTCTGTCCTGACTCCAAGGGACAAAGGATACGTCACATATGGTGACAATAACAAAGGAAGAATACTTGGAGTTGGTAGAATTGGAAAGCCACCCTCAACTACAATAGAAGGAGTATTATATGTTGAAGGACTCAAGCATAACCTTCTAAGCATAAGTATATTATGCGACAAAGGATGTCAAGTGGCATTCTACCCAGACAAATGCATCATCGAAAGTAAGGATTCCAATAACTCTAAACTTGTCGGTAAGCGAATAAATAACATTTATGTGATTGACATAAATTCTGCATTATGTGTAACATGTTTAGTTGCAAATGATAATAATGATGCATGGCTTTGGCATAGGAGAATAGCT
>NW_017719599.1:0-4210 GCF_001865875.1 Lupinus angustifolius
TAAGCTAATTAAGAAAGACTTGGTTGTTGGCTTACCTAAAATGAAGTTTGTTAAAGACAAACTATGTAGTGCTTGTCAAATGGGTAAACAAACAAAAACGTCTTTTAAACCAAAGCATATAGTTTCTTATGATAGACCTTTACAATTGCTTCGGATGTGGTTTAGTCTCAAGGTTTAGTTTTGAAACTAACCTTGAACTAGCCATGTTGGTACAACCACCATCAATACTTAATAGGCAGATGTTTCCTTGGACCAAACACCTAGAAAGGAAGATGTTTGTCCTTTGGTTGGCCTCATTGGCCATGACTTGGGTTTCAAGCCAAAACTAGCTCTGATGACCACTTGATGACAACCTCTTGGGGCTGCCTTTGAATTAAAGGATCGTTTTAGCTTGAACTTAGATTTGTGAATGTGTGAATTCGGTTTTGGGGAATTAGGGTAATTTTGGGGTAGATGTGGCTTCGGTTTGGGATGTATAATTAGGCTAGGGTTTGTGTATGGTTTGTAGGATGAAGGTGAAGGTGGAAAAGAATGGAAGGTGAGGAGCGCCACAAGCAATGCTGCTTGATAAGCTATGGGGTTCGCCACAAGCAAGGATGCTTGATAAGAACAAGTATGGTGGTGGCCACGGCCAACCTAGGTTTAGGAGAAGTGCTCTCAACTAAAACAATTCAAATTTACTCAAAATAAAACTTAACCTTTATTAATGATTTGATCAAACTATAAATAGGCAAAGTTGCCTTGGCTGAATAGATAAAATAGAAGATAGAAATCAAATTATCTTCTAGTAAACATAAAAATAAAATCCTAAGTAATATCAATTGGTTGAGCTGAATTGCTTGTTTGACTTAGTCTTGAGTGTAATTCGGTTTTGGTGGATGGTTGGCCGAATTTGTTGAGGAGAAGGAAGAGACTTGATCAATTTGACTTCATCTTGAGGAACTAATCATATTTAATTTGAATCCAATCTGATTTGTTGTTGGTTGGAGATGAGATTAGGATTCCCTATTTTATAGCCTTGTGCACCTTAAAAGATTGAGCTTCCTATCTTCTTTCCTTGTTTCTAGCCGTGTGCATCTTTGGGAGATTGATTAATCTCTCTTTAATCTTCATATAATCTTCTCTTTATCTCCAAGTTTGAAAACGTGTGCCATATACCCTTGAATTCAAATTCAAATCTATCTTCTTTCAAATCCAAATTCAAATTCAAATTCAAATTCAAATTGCTAAAACAAACCTATCTTCTTTTAAATTCGTTTTCCCTCCATGCCTTATCTCCTTGTTTGCCTTAGAGATAAAGTGTTAGCTGAATTGCCTTATCTCCTTGTTTGTCCTTATAGATAGAGTTCCTTACGTGCCTCCTTCCTTGAAATGATCATGCATTGACTTCCATTTGCCCTAGCCACGTGAAAGGCTTACCCTTGAACCTAAGTGAACTACTTGGTCACGAAATATGGACCATGTTACAAATAAGTCCCAACCCATATTACATGAATTAAATACTAAAAATACTTGAAGGAAATTAAACCTAAGACTACATGAGAATGCAATCTCATTTATTTGAATAATGCAAATAAAATAAACCAAACTATGCTATAAATTCTTTGCAAGAACATGGCCTCCAAAAATCATAGGTTGCCCCCCTTGGTTTACATCATACCCTCTTTCTTGAAAAGAATTTGTCCTCAAATTTGAGGTATCACCACCTCCTGGATCAAAGACCATCTTCTTGAATTGTAACAACCAATTCTCCACATATTCATCATTGATTATACCCTTGATGAATAGTCCAGCAATAACACATGCACCAAATAGTAATTTTGTGAGGAAACGTTCATCCTTAAAAAACTTCGTAAGAATTGAGTCATCAAGGCTTGTGCTAATCACATCCATATGAATAACTTGCCCAATGTAAAAGTCAGCCTCCAAAATGTATGGATGAATAGGTGCTTCTTCTTTAATAAGGTTCACTCCAAATTCCTGCAAAATGTTGTGAATAAAACTAGGCAAAGACTTGTTAGTAGTAAAAAGAATTTCTTTAACCTGGAGTGGAGGTAGGGGCTGTTTTGGAACCAAAATATTCTCACTTCCCTCTTTTTGAACTTTCTTTTCACACACAATTGCCTTTTTCTCCTCCTGAGACTTGTTAGTAGTAACTAAAATTTCTTTACCCTGTAGTGGAGGTAGGGGTTGTTTTGGAACCAAAATATTCTCACTTCCCTCTTTTTCAATTTCCTTTTTACACACAATTGCCTTTTTCTCCTCCTCAATTTTTTTCTTCAGAGTCTTCTGATCCTCAATCACTTGTGTAGGAGATAAGGGACGTAACACCAACTTTCGATTTTGGTGAAAAAAAGTGTATTTGTTTGAAAATCCATCATGGATGGTCCTCTTATCCATGTGCCATGGACGACCCAAACGTATATGGCTGGTCTCCATGTGAACCACATCACAAAGAACTACATCTTCATATTTCCCTATTGAAAAGGGAACCTCCACTTGCTGGTTCACAATAATCCCCCCAATCTCACTTAACCATTGTAGTTGGTAAGGAGTGGGATGTGGTTTAGTCTCAAGGTTTAGTTTTGAAACTAACCTTGAACTAGCCATGTTGGTACAACCACCATCAATACTTAATAGGCAGATGTTTCCTTGGACCAAACACCTAGAAAGGAAGATGTTTGTCCTTTGGTTGGCCTCATTGGCCATGACTTGGGTTTCAAGCCAAAACTAGCTCTGATGACCACTTGATGACAACCTCTTGGGGCTGCCTTTGAATTAAAGGATCGTTTTAGCTTGAACTTAGATTTGTGAATGTGTGAATTCGGTTTTGGGGAATTAGGGTAATTTTGGGGTAGATGTGGCTTCGGTTTGGGATGTATAATTAGGCTAGGGTTTGTGTATGGTTTGTAGGATGAAGGTGAAGGTGGAAAAGAATGGAAGGTGAGGAGCGCCACAAGCAATGCTGCTTGATAAGCTATGGGGTTCGCCACAAGCAAGGATGCTTGATAAGAACAAGTATGGTGGTGGCCACGGCCAACCTAGGTTTAGGAGAAGTGCTCTCAACTAAAACAATTCAAATTTACTCAAAATTCAACTTAACCTTTATTAATGATTTGATCAAACTATAAATAGGCAAAGTTGCCTTGGCTGAATAGATAAAATAGAAGATAGAAATCAAATTATCTTCTAATAAACATAAAAATAAAATCCTAAGTAATATCAATTGGTTGAGCTGAATTGCTTGTTTGACTTAGTCTTGAGTGTAATTCGGTTTTGGTGGATGGTTGGCCGAATTTGTTGAGGAGAAGGAAGAGACTTGATCAATTTGACTTCATCTTGAGGAACTAATCATATTTAATTTGAATCCAATCTGATTTGTTGTTGGTTGGAGATGAGATTAGGATTCCCTATTTTATAGCCTTGTGCACCTTAAAAGATTGAGCTTCCTATCTTCTTTCCTTGTTTCTAGCCGTGTGCATCTTTGGGAGATTGATTAATCTCTCTTTAATCTTCATATAATCTTCTCTTTATCTCCAAGTTTGAAAACGTGTGCCATATACCCTTGAATTCAAATTCAAATCTATCTTCTTTTAAATTCGTTTTCCCTCCATGCCTTATCTCCTTGTTTGCCTTAGAGATAAAGTGTTAGCTGAATTGCCTTATCTCCTTGTTTGTCCTTATAGATAGAGTTCCTTACGTGCCTCCTTCCTTGAAATGATCATGCATTGACTTCCATTTGCCCTAGCCACGTGAAAGGCTTACCCTTGAACCTAAGTGAACTACTTGGTCACGAAATATGGACCATGTTACAAATAAGTCCCAACCCATATTACATGAATTAAATACTAAAAATACTTGAAGGAAATTAAACCTAAGACTACATGAGAATGCAATCTCATTTATTTGAATCAATGCAAATAAAATAAACCAAACTATGCTATAAATTCTTTGCAAGAACATGGCCTCCAAAAATCATAGGTTGCCCCCCTTGGTTTACATCAAGTGGTACTTGTCATATCTTAGGCAATGCTTTAGTTTCTTGGTCTTTCAAGAAACAAGCATGTGTAGCTCTAAGCATTGCCGAGGCTGAATACATAGCAGCAGGTAGTTGTTGTGCCCAAGTGTTGTGGCTTAAGCAACAATTACGAGATTATGGCTTAGACTTAGGCTGCACTCCTCTGAAATGTGATAATACTAGTGTTATTAA
>NW_017719600.1:0-1808 GCF_001865875.1 Lupinus angustifolius
GTTTTTCTAAAGTCACTAACCGATTACCCACTTTGAGTAACCGGTTACTCAAACCTGCTGTTTGTCAATTTTAAAATTTTAAATTAGAGTAACCGATTACTCATTATGAGTAACCGATTACTCCAAGCAGGTATTAAAGGGAAAATTGCATTTTTCAGAACATCATCTTCTTCCCTCTACTCTCTACTCATGGTCAACCTAGAAATCTTCAATTCTTAACCTTTTTGGGTGATTTTTGTGTCCATTCATATCATATTGTTCATTCTAAACACTTCTACACCATTATTTTCGTGATTAATGGCCCGAATCAAAAAACTCCAAAATCCCAAAACCCAAAATCCTAAAACTTCAAACTCACTTCCATGGCTTCCTCTTCCAAGAAACAGAAAACCAATGCTTCACAAAGGAGTCAAGGAGCATCTATAGAGTCTAACCCACTTGATTTAATAAAGCTTCTGGCTAATGATGATCAACGCAAAGTTTTTGAGGAACACTTTCACTGTAGACCCATTTTCAAAAGATTGAAAACTTTCACTATAGACGCAAAGATTGAAAACTTTGAAGGTTATAATTTTCTATTTCCTTATCTTTTGCGGCAACAAAAACTTTTTGACTTTTGCTGTGAAACAAACGACATTTATCCCGAACTCATTAGAGTATTTTATTCTACTGCAACTTGAACTTTCGGAAAAACCGTTTCACTTCCTATGTAAAAGGAAAAGAGATTGTGATAGATTTAAAAACTTTTAGTTCATTGTGCTGTAACATACCTTTTAAGGGTAACATTGTTGGTTTCGGTCTTCAATGTGATTAGGATAACTATGATCGTAAGGAATTCTACTACTCTATGTGTAGAATCTCTAAGGAAGAAATCCTTTCTGCTGGACATCTCAAACTCGAAGATCGTTTGTTGTATTATCTTCTCAGGTATGTCATTTTACCAAAATTTTCAAACCATTCGCAAATAAGTGACATAGAACTCCAATTTTTGTAAGCCATGAAAATGAACATCATGATAAATTGGTCAGAGATGATAATGAGGCAAATGTGGAATGTTCGAGGGACTCAAAGTCCTTTGCCTTATGCAATCCTCATAATAAATTTTCTACATCATTTCGGTGTGTCTACAAATGGAGAAACTAAGGTACCTCTAAATCTTCGCGAAAGCAAGATTGATGTGGAAGTTGTCCACAAAATGGGTTTCTCTGCTGATCCTCGCGATAGAAGTGGTCGCACCTACAGGCACACAACTAATAGAGAACCTGCCCCTGCTCACCAAACAGAACCTAGCCCTCGCACACCACAACCTTATGAGTTTCATGCTCAATCTTCCTCATCTACCGTTATGCCTTCAAACCAGATGATTATGGACGAGTTTCATTCTCTTCGAGGCTACATCACTAACCGGATGGATGCTCTCGATACTCAGAATCAGCAAATCCAATATGAACTTCATTGTCTCTCCTCTAAGCTGAGCAAAATGGAAGTTGATGAAGACAATTCTGAGCCTGAGTCTTAGAGTGTGTCTAGGATTTTGTTATTCTGTTTGTATTTTCAGCATATTTCTGAACACTTTTTATGTTTTATGTTTGAACATCTACTACTATGTTATGCTATGTTCTTTTGTTTGAACAATACTTGATTTTATGCTCTGATATTATGCTATTATGATATGCACTACATTAATTTTCATATATTGTGCTATATATCATGTATGCTATATATTTTGTGCTGGACTCTTGGCTTTTCTACTTTTTGATGAAGTCAAAAGGGGGAGAAAAGTTGGGAGAATGTATTTTCTGTCAAAT
>NW_017719601.1:0-979 GCF_001865875.1 Lupinus angustifolius
TTTTCACTCCAAACGAAATCTCTTCACTCCAAACAACTCATACACTTTCAGAAAACTTCAAAGGGTGTTTGTAAACTCTATAAAAAGGCTCTAAACTCTCACAAAAAAAACATACACAACTTTCATACAATTTTCTCTCAACTCTCAAAAGCTCTCACACTTTTTCTTAGAATTTATCTTTGAACTTTTTGCAACTTGTTCTTAAACTTTCAAGTTAATTTTGCAAAGTTGCTTCAAGTGTTTCAAAGACTTTTACAAAGAGCATTATATACTTCTATATATATTCAGAGTTTGGATTGCAAGTTACATAAGTTTCATACTTGTAAAGGCAATCTGCCATAGTTGAATATTCTTCATTCTTGTAAAGAATTCTTTCTTTCACGGGTTATGAAAAGAAAGGGGAATAGATTCACTTGGAAAGGTGTTTTCCAAGGGTATAAGAATTAGGGAGTGTGTAAGGTACATAGAGATCTCGGGGTGAGATATTGTAGTTGCAACTCATAATTCCTAGTGGAAAATCTCTTGTGTGGCCAGAGTACTGGATGTAGCCTTCGGTGGACAAGAAGGTGAACCAATATAAAACTCCTTGTCTACTCTCTTCTCCTTATCTCTTTCATTTTATTTCCTATTATTTTTTGCATATTGTTCCGCTGCACTTTAACTTAGATTTTGCAGAAAAAGCGGCCATTATTTTAAGACAACTAATTCACCCCCTCTTAGTTGCACTCTGATACTTACAGTCCATTCCTATAGACAAAGCTAAACGGTTGACAACTTCCACGGATAAGAACGAAGGGGTCCGACCCAAATCAAACAACACATATAAAGAAATCACATTCGTACGACCTATACCTTATATGAGGTCCTCACTCGCCTCAATCTCAGCTCCGCTCATGGTGAATACCTTGCCATTGGCCTTTGGTCTTGCCGCTTGTACCGTGTTCACTTCTTCCTTTATCCGCTGTGGGCACATCGACCT
>NW_017719602.1:0-539 GCF_001865875.1 Lupinus angustifolius
TTGTTGTTGCTAGTGTTGTTATTGTTGTTCCCTTGTTGGAAGTCCCGATTGTTGTAAGGCTTGATATTACTCGGTTGACTCCCAGAGGATGAAGCGTAAGGTTTCTGGTTGCGGTTGAAGGATCTTCCCCTTCCAAACCCTTGTCCAGAGTGCCTATAAGGACCGTAGGAACTTGCAGATTGTACGACACTCTCTAGTGTCGCATTCCTCGCCTCGACGCTCTCTTCATAGAGCATGCATCTATTTACCAGAGTTGCAAAGTCTGGTATTTGTTGGTGAACGAACATCACCTTCAGGTCTTGCTTAAGTCCATCCTCGAACTTAGCACACTTAGACCTCTCATTCCCAATCTCATTGTAATGTGGGGCATACCTCACCAGTTCCTCGAATTTGGAAGCATACTCTCCCACAGTCAGACGCCCTTACTACAGACGCAGAAATTCCATTTCCTTCTTGGTCTTCATATCCGCAGGAAAATACTTCTGCAAGAACTTATCCTTGAATGTGGTCCAGCTGACCACCTGGTGCTCATGCACCAT
>NW_017719603.1:0-209 GCF_001865875.1 Lupinus angustifolius
GCCGCCATGAAATCTAGGTTAGCGGTTCCTCTTCCAGCCATCTGAATTTGTGACCATTAGACTAGGTGAGATACTCTTTCTCACCAAACTTATCTCATAGTCATACTTCGATCAAACAATCACACAATCAATCAATCAGACAAGCAACTAACAAACAAAGTCACACAAGAAAGCATGTAAGGCCATGCCCAAGGCCGATTAGGAAAGAG
>NW_017719604.1:0-911 GCF_001865875.1 Lupinus angustifolius
TCCGAGCAAAGCTGTCTATCTCAGGAGCCCACGTCCGAAAAGCAAGCAATAGAAAAGAAGAGAAATAGGGAGAGTAAGACATCTAATGAATATAATTCATTGACGGCGTGGACTTACTCATAATATTACACTTAGATATGAAAAGCAGTTCATATATATATAATATATCACATTATAACTCATCAGGTTTTCTCGTAAACAATTATCCAGTCCACATGAGTAATATAACCAAACTCATCAATTGTTCTCATAAACAATTATCTAATCAACCTATGTAATGTAAACAACACTTATTCCCAAACAATATCATAATTCACCATTTATCAGTATATAATTCATCGACAAGATATCATGACTATAATTAAATAACACATAAGTGGAGATCATAACCCCAAATAATAACATACACATATATTATCTATAACTGACATCATAACCCACCGTTTATCAACATAAACAATAATGTATCAACATACATTTCATAAAGAAATATCATAACCATAAGTAATAATATGTGCATAATATTAATGATTTATGATGTTTGTAACTCAAATTTGGGAATCCACTTCCACAAGTGCAATATATGCATGCTATGTCATGATCATCCACCTTACCCCAATATCCTCCCAATAACCTAGTCGGAAATAAATGAAGAGTACAGGACCCATACCAAGCCACTTTGTACGCACCAAAAATAATTTCATAAGCCAATTGATCAATAAGTTCCATAGGAACAGTCCATAACAGGACGGTGTCGTAACAAACGCTTTCTAGGCATCCCTCTCATTGATCCAGATTGCAAAGAGGGTTTGTCAGAGATCGTCTAGTTTGGTCTGTGAGAACTGTCCGATCCAACAGGATATCCTCTCCCAGGAATACAAGGGACTCACCTAGACTCTCCCTAAAGGCAT
>NW_017719605.1:0-422 GCF_001865875.1 Lupinus angustifolius
CAACTTTCATATACCATATTCAACACATTTCATCAACAATCATATATATTCAAAAGCATTCAAACATAAAAATCTTGGGTTTCTTAAAACCCAAGTTAACCCCAAAACCTTTGAGATGGTTTAGGAGAACCGGGTGTCATATTCGGACACCACTATGTCACGATGTGTTCTCTCTAACCTGAGTGTGTTGGGTCGCAAGATTCTCTGTTTGCAGGTGAGCTTACTTGATTCGATCTTCTCTCGAACTCTTCATTACGCCAAAATCATGTTAATTAGTTAACTGACGATAATTATTATACTTATGAAATAACTTTTTACGCGAAGATAAAACTTTCGATTTAAAATGAATTTAATTGTTTTCGTCCATCCGATTCAAGGTTGAATATCCTTGAATCATCATTTGTCATTGAAAGTCTTAAAAT
>NW_017719606.1:0-4521 GCF_001865875.1 Lupinus angustifolius
AAAGGTTCACATGATTTTATTATCATCCCATTTAGTTATGCCTTCATAAAATACTTAAAAAAACAAATATAAACTCTACTTTATGAACAACATAATAAAAGCTCATAACTTTCTATGAAGTATGAGAAGAAGATGAAGAAGAAACATAAAAGACTACCTTAGTTTGTATAGGAAATTTAGTGTAAAAATGAGAGAATGGGGTGAGGTATTTATAGGAGAACCTCACCCTCATCAAATCATAAAATTTAATGCAAAGTAAGTAGCTTTAGACTAGCATAGGTGATGTGTCTAATGGTGGTGGAGTGAGAGGATTTGTTGAGTGATTTAGGGGATTTTGGGGGTAGTAAATCAAGACATTAATGAGTGAAATCTATAGGATTTAGTAGGTAGATTTTGTGGCTTTTTCAGCTTACTCTGCTACAGCGGAACGTTAGCAGGGTGCCGCGGTTTGTGGGCTTGAAGGACTTAGCGCCGTGACAAGTGGTATCAGAGCCAAGCCATGGCTAGTGGGAAGAACCCGTAGGCTAGTGCCATCGAGCCACTGCTTACGACCATCTGCCCTGAAGTGACTCATGCGACGCGTTGACTTCGGCGAAACGCGTGTGATTAAAACCATGCTCGAGTAGCCAAAACTGATCACCCGATTTTACTTTACAGTTGGAACTTCGAATTTCGGCATTCCAAGTGAAAATATTTTAGAAAATAGTTATGGACCAACTCAGGGTCTATCTTGACTCGAAATGTGATTACGAAGCCAACGACGCGATTGGAATTCGATTCCGAGTTACGGAACTCAAAAACCACCGTCTCTGAAAATCATGAAAATTTTCCACCATGTTGGAAATAGAATTACAAGACTAAAACTCATATAGATTTCCGTCTAATTCTTTACCGAAAATTCCCATAAATTCATTTTCGAAAATATAATTAATAAAAATATTAATAAAAACATATATTTTCAAGGTAGTAAAATTCGCGGTGTTACACTCAATATTATTCTTATTTGGATCTAATAATACTCTATCCACCATTTTACCATATCATGGATACGTTATTGTTTGAATTTCAGTTTCAGTATATAAAATTTTATTATTGTCTTTGTTATTGTTATGTAAAGGTGGCAAAATTATCCACAATCAACAATTCATCCAAATTAAATTCATTCAAATCTATTCATTAGAGCTAATAGATTTAAATGGATATAATCTAATGAATAATGTTGATAATAGATAGATTCAAATTCATCCATTATATCCAATGAATTTACATAGATATATTTATTTGGATGGATACCCAATTCATCCAAAAAACAAAATTTTAAAAAATGGTGTTATTTGCTTTTTAATTTCATTTAATATTTAAGAAAACTATATTCAAACAAATATATCATGATTCTCACTTTAATATTTTATTAAATTAATATCAATTATAGAACATACGTATGTAGTTAATATTAAAAGTTTATTCTCAAGTACATAACATATCTAAGTATGAGAAAAAATGTGTATGCACTAGCAGTGTATGAGTTCTATACACCGTCCCTACATCATCAATCATTTATATTTAATCATCATTAACTCTTCAAACAAAGTAATCCAAATGAACGGTGGATGATGTAGTGATTATGTGTAAATACTTACATTGATAGTGCATAGATATTACACTTCATAAGTATTTGTATAAAAACTTTACACGTTGAACCATAAACGTCACATGCTTGTAGAATATTGCGAAAACATATTTTGTTTTCCTAAAAGTTCAAAATATCACTTTTTGAAAGTGTATTTTAAAAGGTGGTTTTAAAAAAGGTTTTTGATATAGTAGTTTTTAAAATAATAATATTCTTTAATAATGTTTTTAGTTCCAATAAAAAATATCAAATGGATTGTTCATCCGTCCATCGAAATCCATGAAAATGGAGTCATGGATAGATTGGATTCCATCCATTAAGTTTCGATATAGATGTATTGGATAACTTAATAAAATATAGTTTAAATGAATTTATATGGATTGATGGATGACTTTTTATCCATCTATTAACATCCGAATCTAAATTCATCCACTTGTCGCCCTTATTGTTATCTTTGCTCTTCTTTTTAATATAATTTTTTTATTTATATTATTTACTTATTGTAAAACAAAAAATTATAAAAATAAAAAATATGAAATAAAAATAATAATTTTAAAAAGCAAAGTAGTGCACTATAGGACTAGTGCATTGTCGCACCACTTTGTATTATCTAAAGCATGGTGAAGTAGTACACTATAGATCTAATACCTTGTCAAGTTACTTTAGCTTGTTATATTATTTAAATAAATATTAAAAGCAATGTAAGATATCCACTATAGGCCTTGTGCCTTGTCATGTTACATTTTCTTGTAAATTATTTTTAAATAATTTTAAAAACAATGTAAAGTAGTGCACTATAGGACTAGTTCTTTGTCGCGCTACTTTACGTTGTCAAAAACATGGTGAAGTAATACACTATAGGCCTTGTATCTTGCATGCGTTACTATAGTTTGTTACATTTTTTAAATAAAATTTAAAAAGCAAGGAGAGATGCTGCACTATATCACTAATGTCTTGCCACGTCACCTCAACTTGTCGATTTTCTTAAAATAATATACAAAGCAATGCAAAGTATTGCACTACAGGATTAGTGTCTTATCGTGCTACTTTATGTAATCTAAAACGAGGAGATGTAGTGCATTATAGGACTAGTGTCTTGTCACGTTACCTTATCTTGTTATATTTTTAAATAATTTAATAAAAACAATGTAAAGTAGTGCACAATAGGACTAGTGCCTTATCAACTACTTTATATCGTCTAAAGCAAAGAGAGGTAATGCATTATAGGACTAGTGACTTTTCGCGTTACTTCATCTTGTTAATTTTTTTTTCAAATAATTTGATAAAAGCAATGTAAAGTAGTATACTATATAACTAGTGCCTTGTTGCGCTACTTTATGTTGTCCAAAGCAAAATGAAGTAATAGAACTAGTGTCTTCTCGTGTTATTCTATTTTGTAAATTTTTAACATAATTAAATAAAAGCAACATAAAGCAGTATACTATAGGACTAGTGCCTTGTCGTGCTACTTTTCGTTGTTTAAATTATGGTATGATAGTGCAATATAGGACTAGTGCATTTGTAACGCCCCGAAAAATACTTCTAAAAAACATTGCGGAAAAATGGGTAAATATTTTTTTGAATTGGTGATGTAAAATTGTTTTCTTTTCAAAACCTTCCTTTTCCGGGACATCACTTTAAGTAACTCGAATGCGGAAAATCAACTTATCGTTATCGAATGATAACTTAACCTGATTCACAATTTCCTGAATAACATAATGCATATAATCGGTTAAGTCAGAATTAGTTCATACAAACTAAGTCAACAAGGCGGAAACTAGATCGCCACTAACATATACAAAATCAAAAAGAAACACAACCCCCTACCAAAAACAAAAGGGGACATCGACGAGCCCACAAGCTAACTTAGAAGATTCCAGGAATGCTGGACCCCTCACTCGGGTCCTCCACCTCTTCCGAATCAGACACGAGGTTGATCACCTCTACCGAGCTCTCTACATTTACGAGCTCAACAACCTCGTGCTCCTCCTCCTCTTCCTCCACTTTGTTATGCCACAACCTAGTGGCATAATTCGGAGGGGATGACATTCTCAACACCGGAGTCTTCTTGCAGGGACCTCCTCCAAGAACCCGGCTCCTCTGGGCTCTACTGGATGACAGAAGATCTAAACAATCTGACCACGTCCGATGGCCGTAAAAGGGAACAGTGCCATCACTCCTGACTGGCGGGTATCGAAATCCAAACTTCGGAGACATCAACCTTTTTAGCGGCAAGGTGAAGGAAACATCAATGTAGGTGTCAGGCTAAGGGATCATCATTGATGACCCGTTGCACATCATGTGCAACGACAGACCGCGGGGACCTGTGTATGTATATTTGTGCCCATCACTATTCCATTGTCCCATCGGGGACATGGTGAAATGATAACCTCGAACGTGACTGTTGCTGTTGGACATCTGCATAGCGAATACACACAAACAAGAACAATACAACAGAGAGAGTAAGACATCTAATGAACATAAATTCATTGACGGTGTGGACTTACTCAGAATATCACACTCAGACATAAAACATATTTTTAACATACAGTTCATCATTTATCATTGACATCATGGAGAAATTCATAACTTACCATTTATTCCAACATTACCAATTTATCAAATAATATAATCAACATTCTACTCATAATCATATAACATGCATAAACGTAGGAATACAAAATACTTGTAACTCACATGTGGGAATTCACTTCCACAATAATAATGTATGCATGATATGTGATGATTATCCACCTGACACCAATATCCATCCAACATCCTAATCGGAAATAATCGAGAGTACAGGTCCCATACCAAGCCGCTTTGTACGCACCCGAAATAACATATCCTCACAAGGAAGTAAAAACAGATCGATCGGTTCCCTCAGGAAC
>NW_017719607.1:0-1225 GCF_001865875.1 Lupinus angustifolius
GCATTCTTAGTCAAAGTCAAATGCAATATATTAATCAAACACATGATCGGTCCAATCCTTAAGCCATCTCCCGACAAGGAATGCTTCTCGTGGGACCCGATAGTACGTCAACCGTACATGCTCAAGGTAACATCTCAATCACTACAACCCATCGCCGAATAATTCTGGACGATCACATGACCAAGCCTCTTACGGTTGGTCGATCGTTGTTCCGTGATATCATGTATCCTTACTAGGGTACCCCCCTAGTTCACGACCTCAAGTCGGATACTTGCCCAACAAGGCATAAACATAAACAATGCTTTCACGCATTTTGTGGAGTCATGCTTCTCTGCTAAGCCATGATCTCATTCCACAACCTTTATATCATAACACACCCTACCCAGGTTTATCACATTGTTCACAATATCATCTTATTTCAATCTTTAAATCTCAAATAAACTTAAGCCTTCCTCGCCCAAGCGAAGGTACTATCGCCCAAGTGAGGCCTCTTCTCGCTCAAGCGAGACATCTCTTCGCCCAAGCGAGAGAGTTCTAGAAACTTATTAAAATCCTGGGCTTTCTCGCCCAAGCGAGGCCCTTCCTCGCCCAGGCGAGGCGTGCTCACCCAAGCGAGTTTTTGTCGCCCAGGCGAGGGAGTTCCAGAACCAAAACTTCCCCTCGCCCAGGCGAGAGTTTCTCGCCCAAGCGACAGGGACTTGGATAGAATACCAATTTTGCCCTTTTCGGCAACTGAAACACTTTTAAACATGGTTTTTCAAACACCTGCACAAAAAAAAGTTCCCAACAACATTCATATACAATATTCAACACACTTCATCAACAATCATGTATATCCAAAAGCATTCACACACAAAAATCTTGGGTTTCTTAAAACCCAAGTTAACCCCAAAACCTTTGAGATGGTTTAGGAGATCCGGGTGTCGTATTCGGACACCACTATGTCACGATGTGTTATCTCTCACCTTAATGAAGCGTGCTTTAACTCGTCAACTAAGGGTGGTTTAGTTTCAAGGTTCGAACACCGAAATCTTCGTAACTACCAAAATAATAATCCGTTAGTTTCCGATATTTCTGAAATCGTTACTCAAATACTTACAAATCATTTCTCTTTTTCCCCTCGTGATTATACATCTATTTCATCCATCTGGTCCAACATCACATGTTCTTGACCATCCTTTTTCATCGAAAGTTCGTTCACGATTTCCATTCATTTTTAAAGGTA
>NW_017719608.1:0-263 GCF_001865875.1 Lupinus angustifolius
TCATCCATCTGGTCCAACATCACATGTTCTTGACCATCCTTTTTCATCGAAAGTTCGTTCACGATTTCCATCCATTTTAAAGGTACGGTTTTTAGTAAAACTACATATTCCGATTTAAGACATTCTTTGATAATCTTACCACTTTAAAGTAAGTTATTCAAAGTATCATTTAAGAGTTTTATGAGGCATTCATGTACTTATAAACTTTAACATCCTTTTTAGCAAAGATTTCTGCTTTTCCAACTTGTTCCAAGCCATGGTTT
>NW_017719609.1:0-19000 GCF_001865875.1 Lupinus angustifolius
ATGAACAACATACTTAAATCTCATCAACATCCATTGGTTGAATGTTGAGAGATCAAGGATTGAAGATGGAAGAAACAAGGATAAATGAGAGAAAAATGAAGAGAGATTCACCTTCTCCTTGCAAATTTGAAAATCAGAGAGTGTGAGAGGGAAGTGTGAAGTGTGGAGTGTTTAATGAGGGAAGGGAATCAGATTTCCCTCTAGGCAATCATGAAAAAATCTCCTAGGGTGGCTAATGATGAGCTCATGGGATATTTGAGAAAATGATGTGAGGTTTGCTTTATGGAAAGTCAAATCTCACATCCCAATGCAAAATGATCACCTCGCGGACACGTGCGATAAACACGCCCGAGTATTATCGGCCAATAATCGATCGAGCATTATAAATCACCCGATCTTAATATTCGATTAGAATTTCGGATTTCGGCATTCCGAGAGAAAAGTATTTAGAAAATAGTTATGGGTGTAATCAGGGTCTATATTGACTCGAAATGAAATTACGAAGCAAACGGTGCAATCGGAATTCGATTCCGAGTTATGGAACTCAAAAAGTGTCGTACCGGGTGAGATTCGGCTCCGACAGCGGTCCAAAACTGACTGTCTCCGAAAATCATGAACATTTACCACACAATTGGAAATATAATTACAAGACTAAAACTCAACTAGATTTTCGTCTAATTCTTTACCGAAAATTCCTAGAAATTTATTTTCGAAAATACAATAAATAAAAATATTAATAAAATCTTATAATTCAATATCGTAAAATTCGCGGTATTACAGCATTGTCGCGGTATCTTACCATTTTTACATGTCAACAAAAAAATAAAAAATATGTTTTTTGGTTTTTTTATTCTAATTTAATAATGTGTGAGGGTAAAATTAATTTTTTGAATGAATATCCACATAACTGATCTAGCTATCGATAATAGACGACATGAGGTGCTTAACACCTTTCTCATCCATAACCGACTCCCGAACTTGATTTTTCTCTGTGAGGAAATCAATCCTTATTTTTAAATTGGTTTTTTATCTTTGTCCTTTTGAAAAAACATTATGGCGACTCCAATGCATTTATTTGCATTATTCACACCGTGCCAACGAAAGGGGGTATCGATACTAGGGCAATTTTTTGGGGTTTATCTCATTTACTATTGGAAACCCAAAACTGAGGTAATTTTTGGGTTGATCCGAAGTTCTTGTGGAAGTTTACTAAAGCAAATAATTGGGGCAATGATGAAGTGGCTTACCATGACTCTATCAGTTGACTCAATCACAAGAAGCCAAAATCTCTCAACCAAGAAGATGAATGATCTTAAGTTATCATCTTCAAGGATAATTTCAACAACGACTCAAACAAGTCTTATGCTCCCTATCAAGTCAAGTCATCGTATCTGAGAGTGAAAAAACAAAAAAAAAACAAAAAAAGCAAACAAAAAAGAGTGCAAGGTTGAAAACCCATATTAGCAACCTAAGAAAGGACAATGATTCTAAGTCGCAGAGCTGCAAAGGCGGCTTAAGATCATAACAAAATGAGAGAATTCCTAACACATACCTACATTAGGAATTATGAGAAATATTAGGGAAGATAAAATGAACACCTCAAATTGAAGACTTACAAATACACATCATAAATTACCCAAACGAGGGTAGCTTTTTGGAGAAATGGAATCTACCTTACCAGTCAACTGTAATCCTCAAATTTCATTTCATTCGAATCCAAAAAGTTGAAGCATTTTTTATGCCACCCCGAATAGAAAATAACTAATGAGTGATACATTAGGATATTTGAACATATGTCTTACTCTCATTACATTATATTCAAACAAGCATATAATACTCATATCATACATGATATACATACATTAAAGCATCATTATTCCAATCAATGCATACTCTCATTCATACATTAATCATTACGGTACAAACATCAACATGAACTTGATGCCTCACATATCTCCAAACAATCATTACAATTATATGTTTTAATCAAGCTTCTCAGGTCCTGTACCTCGACAAACATTTAAAGTCATACATTCCAGGACCCCACGCCTAAAGTGTTTCAAATTCATACTTTCCAGGACCATATGTCTGAAGTGTTTAAAAGTCATACATTCCATGACCTCGTGCCTGATGTGCATCAAAATCATACTTTCCAAGACCCCTTGCCTGAAGAGTTTAAAAATATACTTTACATGACCATGTCACTTAAGTGTTCAAATCCTACTTTTTGGGACCTTATACCTGAAGTGCTTCAAATCATAATTTCCAGGACTTCATGCCTAAAGTGTTTTCAATCGTACTTTCCAGGACCTCGTGCCTGAAGTGTTTAAAATTATCCTTTCTTGGACCTCGTGCGTGAAGTGTTCAAATCATGTTTTCCGAGACCCTGTGCATGAAGTCTTTCAAATCACACATTCTAGGACCTCATATCTAAAGTGTTTCAAATCATACTTTCTAGGAGCCCATGCCTGATGTGTTTTAAACTATACTTTCCAGGACCTCGTGCAAGAAGTGTTCAAATCCTACTTTCCAAGACCCTGTGCCTGAAGTATTTCAAAGCATACTTTCTAGGACCCCATGTCTAAAGTGTTTCAAATCATACTTATTAGGACCACATGCCTGATGTGTCTAACATTTTAACCTCCATAAAAAGTGTAGGAACTACTTCAAGAAATCCTTGGTTCATCATGACAAGCGCGAGAATTGCCTCAACAAATCTCTGGTTCATCATGACAAGCGCAAGAACTGCCTCAACAAATCCCTAGTTCATCACAGGAAGCGTGGGAACTGCCTCAACAAATCCCTAATTCATCACAACAAGTGCGAGAAAAACCTCAAAAAATCCCTAGTTCATCATGACAAGTGGGGAAACTACTCAACAAATCTCTGGTTCATTGTGGCTAGTGTGACAACTGGCTCAACAAATCCCTAGTTCATCATGGCAAGCACCGAAATTGCCACAACAAATCCCTAGTTCATTACAGCAAGCACCGAAACTGCCTAAAAAATCTCTGGTCCCTGAATCATCACGGCAAGCGCGATAACTGCCTCAAAAAATCTCTGGTTCATCACCGCAAGTGCATGAACTGCCCCAACAAATCTAACAAATATGTGGTTCACCATGCCAAGCGTAAGACCTGCCTCAACAAATCCTTATTTCATCATGGCAAGCACTGGAACTGCGTCAATAAATCTCTGATTCATTATGGCAAGCACATGAATTGCCTCAACAAAATCTCTGGTCCATAATGGCTTGTGCAACAACTGCCTCAACAAATCTCTAGTTCATCATGGCAAGCGCGATAACTAACTCAACAAATCTATCCTTCATCTTGGAAAGCGTGGGAACTGCCTCAACAAATCCTTATTTCATCAAAGCAAACACTTTTGTCCAGTCCATAAAAAGCCCAACACTTTTTTTCTCAAATATAATAAACAAATAATTTTCTGAAAAAATACAATGAAAAATAGGTTCTAGAAACCTACATCTTTTTCTCAATTAATTAAAAGAAAAAAAATCAAATTAGAAGTGAGCCTCTATAAACTCATACCATTTTCCTAAAAAAAGAAAAATTGTTAAAGTGATTTTATTTTATTTATTAAAATAGATAATTAAATATACTTGGAATATGCTTTAGAAGTTTCCATTTTATAGAAAATAAAAAAATAAGTATGATGGCTAAATAACCTGATTTTTAACTTAGGATTGATATCCTTAAAAGATGTTGAGATTGATTTTTAGGATTAAGTGGTTAACAAATTTACTAAGTCATGGAGAAAAAGAGAAAAAATTCAAAGAAGAGAAACATTGAAGAAAGCATTTGAAATAGTAAGGGGAAACATCACTATTAGAAGAAGAAAGTGTGTATGTAGTACGATCTAGTGAGGGCGAGAGCATCGCAATCCCATGCACCCATTCCCATGTTGAGCCATAGCCGTCCAATCTGTATACCTTTCTTCCATCAACATTTACTCCAGAATCAGCCAATCACAGTATGAACCATCATCCGGTTCCACGGCATATTGTTGCACCAGATTTCATCTCCCATGGGAACAAGGGATCTGTTGCGGACGTGTACACAGCTCGACCCGTGCACCCTCACATCAAGCTAACTACAGACGTCAATGTGGCGTATATCCATCTATACTTGACACTAGCCGTTGGATGTGTGACACACAAGTGACATATCCTGCTCCTTCCCGCATAGCATCCCTACTCCTATCAGGTTTATTATTTTCCCTTTTCCTTTATATTATGTTTATATTCATATCAATTATTACTATTTGCATACTATAAAAGTTATTTTACAAATAAAAATTTAATCTTTTTAATAATATCTAACAAGACCAATCACAGAAATAAAAAAAATACTTTATTGAGATAAATAATAATAATAAAAATTAGAAAAATGAAACATTCATTTATTAAATAAATAAAAAACATAAAGTAATTTAACAATAATTAAAGTAATAATTAGCCTAATTTTTAAGATATGATGCGGTGACAGAAGTTTAAGTTATGCTTCACTTTCATAAAATTTAGGAATAATTCTTATAATGTTTTTTAATACATCTAAAACTTTTTAAATAGTCTTAATTTTTAAGATAGGATGCAGTGACATGCATTTGAATTGCACTTCACTTTCATAAAATTTAGGAATAATAGTTAAAACTTATTTTTTAATAAATAAAAGATGATAAGATCTTAACTAATCCCTAATTTGAAGCATAATATAAGACATATGAGTTGTACGTCACACTCGTATTAATAGGAGTATTAGTTAATATTAAACTATATATTATTAAATAATAATAAATTCAACCAACAAATATTTTTCTACCTAAATAATTATATAACCTTAATTCCTTATTGCCTATAGAGATATGTAGGAGCAAGGTTTCCACTTGTGAGGCATAACAACAAAAAATAAATAAAATTTACCATTTTAATAAATAATTAAATAACTTTCAAGTATAAGATAAGTCATGTAACTTAGTGAAGATTACCGTTTGAAACAGACAGATAAGGTGCTAATACCTTCCCTATTCCAAAACAAACTTATGAACCTAGATATCAAAGTCCAAGGCCCAATATAATTGTCCTAAAAGAATTTTCGACATTTTTTACCATAAAATATAGTGGCGGCTTCGAGAAAGTCATGTAACCGAAAATTGGAACGTGCCAAAGAGAAAGAAACCTTATTTATTTTCAAAATGAATTGGAATTATCACTACGTTTTTTGCTATACAAAGTAAACTCTATTTTATGTTCAAATTGCAAAGTCATTGAACCTATGATTTGAGCTTGACATTCGATTACAAATTAGGAAATGTAATAGCACATCGTCCGTCTATATTATATTGGTTCCCTTGCTACTTCATAAAAATTTATATCCTTAAGTTATTTTATTAAAAAATTCATTATGACAATAAAATAATATGTGTTTTTAAAATTTTGGTTGTGAAGGAGATCATTACATTAAAATAAACAGAATTAATAATAAAAAAGATGACATTGATCGTGAATTGATTTCCTACTTCAATAAAACAAAGTCAAAACTAATGAAACAAAAAGTAAGATATGACATTAGTCGTAACCCCACTATTAATTTCTCAACAAAAAATATTTATTTATTAAAGACAATTCATAACCTCCCTATTAAAATTTTAAAATAATTTATTAATTTAAAACTCTTTTATAATGTTTTTATATAATTTTTATTATATTTCATTATTGTTATTAATTATTTAATTATTAAAATAAAATATTTAACATTATTACTTGTAAAAATTTAATTAATTATTACTAAAAAAATAAAAAGTAAAAGGAAGAAAAAGGATTACCTATTAACGTGGCCACGTGTCAGCATATTAGTGACATTACATAAATGAAGGTCGAGATAACATAAGCGAGAAAAAATGCATATGTGTCAAACACGTATTGATGACCTTGCAGCCACACATCACACATTCATTCACCCTCCAGAGATATAAATGAAAAAGATATTACAAGTCGGGTACTAGTAGATCTCAGTGACATAAATCAAAACGAGAATGTAGGTCAAAGTACTACCAGATTGCAAAACATAAATTAAAACGAGATCGCATGTCATGATAGTATCCAATCTCATCGACATTAATAAAACGAGATAACTGTTTAGTGCCAAATTTATCATATTTTATATGCTCTTTTTATGGCACTTTAACTACTTAATCAACTCAAATGAATAAAATTACACTAATACATGATTAAAACTTGTTTAGATTGCCAAAATTCACCTCAGTAGTGTTTTGTAAGCTAAATCCGAAGCAATTATGGCAAAAAGATAAATGTTGAATAAAAACAAGAATTCACCCATGCTATACCGAAGTAAAATCACGATAGCTCTTTCACCCATCGTTGTATCGAGCTAAAATTTTGATATTGTGTTCCTAACTGATGGGGCTTCAACGTGAACAGTCGGATTATCCAAAAGAGCAAACGTCTCTATGCTAAGTGCAGCTTTCTGCGCTTAGTGTAGTTAGCAGCATAAATCAGCAATTTCCTATTAATCTGTCTGTGCTGAGCGCACAAAGATGCATCCAGCACGGTTGGATGCGTTGAAAGGTCACCATAAGCCAACTGGTGGTGTGCTGATCGCATCGAACATCACCATAAAACTATTTAAGGACTCCTAACTCGAACCATTTGAGATCCACTTTCTCATATTGATTTGTAATACTTCTTTTCTAAGTTTCTAAGGTAATTTAGCTCATTTTTGTAATGGGATCAAGGTGTAAGTATTAGAGGAGTTAATCTGCACTCATTTGTGTGTAGTTCTACCACCCCATATGTGAACAAGAGTAGCTAAAACCCTTATTGAAATTAAATGTAACATGAGTTTGATGTATACACGTTGATTCACCATTTATTTATTCAGTTTTGATTATAGTTGAGTTCTGTATTTACTTTATGCTTGCTTTAAGTTTGATCATCTTATTGCATGATATTAGAATAAGTTGATTTGGTTCTTTCTTGCATTATCTGAATTTGCATAACTCAACAAGTAGTATATTTGCTAGACATAGACATATATTATTTGTCATTTCATGCACTTCACTTTTTGGTATCTAGACATAGAACAAATATTGTGATTTTATAACTCTCATACTGAATAGCATGTGTTACTAGACATAGACTTACCTACGATAAAGTGATAGCATAGACCAAGACATTGGCGACTAGTACACTTGAAGTATTGCATTTTTACTCAACTTACATGCTTGTATCACTAGACATAGAGACATGATTTTGTAAGTTATATTTCTTATTCTTATGTATCAAAGTCACTAGACATAGGTCATTCTTGCATAAGTTGCTAAATTGACTAAGACACTAACTTTTAGAAATTTTGAGGTCATTGTATGGAATAATCATTACTGAATGAATTGCTTTAAGAATCAGGTGTGTACAAATAGTAAGTGTGAACTTCAATCCTAACTCTCTTCATCATTATAATTTCAATTTACTTGTGTCATCAAACAAACAAACCCCTTTGAATCCTAATTTAAAATAATAATTTTTAGTTGAAAGTCTAGTATCTAGCAAGTCCTTGTGAATACGATAACCCCTTACTCTATACTTGTTTGCGACACTGAAGAAGTATTTTATACACATATTTTTCGGTTAGAAATCGCATGTCGGGGAAGTGTCAAATCTCAGAGACATGAATTAAAATGAGATTGCAAGACAGAATAATGTCATATCTCAGACACATTAATTAAAACGAGATTGCGAGTTGGGATAATGTGAGGTCTTAGAGACATAAATTAAAATAAGATAGTAGGGTATCGCTTCATTATGGATGATGAGGTGATCATATTTTCCATGACTCATAATCCATTACCAAGCTCATAGCTTTTGCTTGATGACCATATTTTTCAAATTGGGCATAAAGTAAAGTTTTTTTACATTTTGACTGCAAAAAAAAACCTAATAGTGTCTACAAATTAATTAGAAGAGATCAAAATTTCATTCTACCTCTTCATAAGTTGTGAAAATTATAATTCAATTAAAAATTAGGTCGTGACATTGACAAAAATGTTATTTGATCTAAGTATTCATGTATTGCACTTTACACAATTTTATAAAACACAAGAAAAAAAATTGGAACATGGAAAAATTCTATTACCAAAAAAAATAGTTACAAACTGAAAATCAAATCCAGGTTAAAATCGAAGAGGCTAGACTAAGACCAGACATCAACTGGAGCCAAGATTATCACAATATAATTTCAGTCAAGCATTGAAACTAATCCAATTATAAATAATGTTAACAATAGTAGGCCCAATATCTGCATTAATATCCTGCCCCTGAAAGATACAAAGACAACACATTTGATCATTTTTGCATCTCATGCTCTTACCTCATGATTGGTAAGTAATCCAATTCAGTTCTTCTAAGCAGTTCTTAGGTGTATGGTTATGTCTCAACCATTTGAGAACATAAGTCCACATTGAGGTAAAAATATGACAACAGAAGAATAGATGTTCTGCAGTCTCCTCTAGCCAACAAAAGATATATTGTCCATCTGTTGCAATGCCATATCTGAGCAATTTGCTCTGACTGCCAAGCTAGAGGATAAATTGAGCCCTTGGTATTGCCATAGAAAAGTTTCCTTCAAGTGACTTTTTTTTTACCTCGAACTTCCTTATAAAGGCTTTTGGTTCTAAATTTTCTTGTTGCATTAGCATCAGTCCAACTTACACTTTGCATAGCTAGTATTCTGCATTTTAGCATGGATTTAAAAATCCACCATCATGGGAAAATTTTCATCTTCATTGTATTTTTTTATAGTTTGGATTTTATTTTAGCATGCCAATAATCACTTCTGTTTGGCCTCAGAATCATTTTATTTGCATAATTTTATCCATTGTTCAAAATCACAAGAAAGGATGTTCAAAATGTGATTTAATAGAAGAGAAAAAAATGTATCCATTGTATATATAATTTTATACATTGTCAGTGTATCATTTATTATTCGAGTTTAATCATTATCGACTCTTCAAAAGATATTCAAATAAATAGTGCACTACGCCAGATATCGTAGTTAACAACGACCATTCAATAACACAATTTCGAACGACATTGTTGAATATGAGCTGAAAGAACATCAACAACGTATATTAAAGCAAGCATTGTCAATATGGGTAACTTTAACAACGCATTCTTGAAACATCATTCTTAAACATCAATGACTTTAGCGTTTGCTTGAATGAATTATGTTTAACAACATATGTCATAGGAAGTGTTGTCGATGTACATCAATTCCACAACACATCGTTGAATAAGCGTTGTTGAAGATGACATAGTAACATTGTTTTCCTAACTTTTCATTGTTGATTGTATACGACATTGTAAATATCAGAAATGTTAATGATTGACTGGTTATGCGTCTCTTCGTTTCTTGAAATATTAATGGTTGCACATCTGCCAAGGAAGGCAATATTAATGCGTCTCTTTCCATTTGAATTTATAAATGTTGTGGTTCACTCCATGTTCTATTTCATCAATAAGAGTATGTGTTTCTATAGATTATTTTTTCTGCTAGCTTTGTATATTGTTTTTTGTCTCCTTCATTGTCTTCTTTTATAATTAGTCATGACACCCAAGGAGATGAAGATAGGAAGGAGGAAGAAAACACAAAGTAACCAAAAATAGAGCAATACAAAGCAAAAAGAAAAAGGGAAGTTTTGTTAAAAGGAATATAAAAAAGGAAGACAATAGATCTCAACAACTCGAAGTGTTAAAAGTGCTAAATTTGTTCTGTCGGGAAACCTATATCAGAATCATGTCAAGGAGGTCTTTAACATCTTTTGCTTTGGAAAAATGACGAAGATTTCAAAAGGAAAGTGACTGTTATACAAGATTTGCATGAGATGAAGATTTAATCTGCAAATCATCTAGTTTATTGTCATCTACCAAATCATTTAGCTCATTATCAGAATCTTGTCAATGGGGACTTTAACATCTTTTGATTTGGCAAAAGGACCCAAATTTCAAAAGGAAAGCAGATGTTATACAAGATTTGCATGAGATGAAGATTTAATCTGCAAATCATTTAGTACATTTTCATCTCATTTAGTTCATTGTCATCTACCCAATCATTTAGTTCATTGTCATGCAACAATTAATATATTTTGCCACTTTGAATGAAGAATGAACAATTATTTTAGATGTTAATTTCTATTTTCTTATTATTTATTTTAATGGTTGTTAATTTTTAATATTTTGTAGTTCCATATTAATAAACACAATAAATAAACTAACAAAACTTAATAAACACAATAAACAAATTAACAAAAATTATTGTTTAATATTTTTGCAGTTCCATATTAATAAACATAATAATATGATAATTTACTTCATGGTAACTTCATGTTAATAAACATATTTTCATGTTGTATTTTGACCCGTAATATAATAAGTTAATTTAACAGCGCATAATTAGGAATACTCTGTTAATTTGGAAGTTGAGTTATGTGTTGGGTTGAATGAGTTTAGTTTAACAACGCATAATTAAGATTGTATTGTCAACTTTTGATGTTGATGAGGAGTATAAGGATAATATCCTTAAATCTGCTGGCAATACTATCCTACAATTCAGAATCGATGTTCGGAAATGTATCAGAGATGATGATGGCAATGTCAACCTAAAACCTCCAAAGAAATAGGCAAATGTCGTTGAAGATGAGGATTGGAAGACTTTTGTCACCCTATGCACACAAAAAGAGTCTTTCGTGGTAAAATCATATTCTTTGTATTGACTTTATTCTTATATATGCTTTTGTATATACATATATATGATTGTTGAAGTAAATGTTGTTTGTTTTTGCAGAAAGTAATTAATGAAAACCGGAAGAGGGCATCTAAGCCTTTGTATCCATACCAAGCTTCTCGAGTAGGGTATAGAGGAATCAAAGAAAAAAATATAAGTATTGATAATTTGTAAGTACATTATTGGTTATGTTTTGTATGCATATATATCTAATTAAAATATTATTGGTTATGTTTTGGTAGCTGGACAACAAAAGCGATACACCTTTGACTCCACATAGAGTAGAACTTGATGTTCTATGGATGGATGCTCATAAAAAACAAGGATGGTGTCATTAACAATGAGCAAGTTCAAGAAGCGGCAAAACGTGTTGTAAGTGCTCATTTTTTAATTATATTAATTTCCTTACTTTATTTATCAAAATGTGATTAATTAACAATATGTTTTTTCTTGATTTTTCAGGATGCCCAAAAAGAAAAGGAGGCACAACCGGATAGTCGCATAATACTTGATAAGTTACTAGGATTGTCTATCTATTCTGGACGTATCCGGGGTGCAGGATTTGGGGTTAGCCAGCGAACAATTGTACCCCATCCAAAGCGTGCAACCAAAGCCCAAATGAGTCAGGTTTAAAATCAATTGGATAGCCTCATGAAACAGTTCAATGAATTTGAGCAATGAATGAAGGTGAAGGAAGCTGAATCGCAACGACTAGCTAGTACTGTTGGCACTGTTCCTTCAACCATCAATGAGAGTTGCACACCTGCTCCTTACAACATTCTCATTCTGATTACCATTCCTGAGGTAATTTAGTTAACTTATTTTAATTTATTTGTCATTTAGTTTATAGTCATAAACTAATTATATGTTTTTTCGAACGTACAAGGAATCATTCCTTGCAAACTATTCCTGGATACCCCATCTAGTCGAGTGGTGGGTGTTAGGAAAGTGCATAAGCCAGTCGATGCTATGCTGCATAATGCACATATCTCATGCCATCATGTGAAGTTCTCGATTGATGTTGCAATCGATGATGATGTGTTGCTGCCCATTCCTCTAGATGTCGCGGTTAAACTAGCCGCTTTTCGAAACTCAACAATTTATGCTGAATCACCCCTAATTAATCGATTACAGGATGAAGATAATCGATTAACAGAACCAACTTAATCGATTGACAGAAACAGGATAATCGATTAACGCAACAGTTTTAATCGATTAAACAGAAACAGTAAGCTATTACAGAAAACAATTAATTGCAGAATAGTTAACCGATAACGGAATGAATACAGAGCTTACAAATTGTATATCAGAAAAGCATTCAGTATAGCAAATGAACAGAATGTATCAATTGAATCCAATATACCAATTAATTGATTGAAAAAAGTAAAGAGAGAGAGAGAGAAAACAAATCCTGCAACGCGAATTTTTATCCTGGTTCGTTTGCTGTCCACTGCAAACTACATCCAGGCCTCCCGGCTGACTTGGGAGATTTCCTTCACTATAACCGAATCAATGTAATTACATACACATTATTCAATTACAACACTTAGCAAATTACAAAAAAACAAAGAAACCATTCAATGGTTTGACTCCCTTCCTACCGACAAAGAAAACGTTTCTTTCGGCGTAGCCCCAGCCAAAGAATCTCTCGTTCTTTCCTTTTCTTACACTCTAAGCAATGAAGAAACACTCAATCTCTAACGGTGATAAGACACCAAGAGATTCCCTTTACAACAATTATACAACAATTACAAGAGTAAAATAAAGCTATTACAAAGCTCAAATATAACAAGAAGGCTTTACTCTAATGCACATCTAACACAAACTCATGTGAAATGACAAGTATTAGTTATGAAAACAGAAGTTACAGAATCATAAAACTTCATGAAAAAGCATCAAAATATGCATGAACATGTGAGGGAAAACATGAGAAATTATAACATGAAATGCACTCAATCCTAAAGCATAGAATCTCTCATTTCTAAACTCACAAATGCACTTACATTTTAAAACGTGTTCCAGTAGCAACCACTTTTCAAAGTAGTTGGGTTAATCGATTAAAGGATTGGTTAATCGATTAACAGCAATTTAAATGTGTATTTTTAAATACAAAACATCAAATACGTTATGCACTTAGTTAATACATGTTTAACACTTAGTTTATGCCTAGAATGCACATATACATGTATTTATGTAATGCATGAACATATTATGAATGACATATCTCATGGATGGAATGATTTAAAAGATATATGCATATGAGACATGTATTAGGTGCCCTAAGCCTTGACTCAACTTAAACTAGATTCTAGTCTAAGCCTAGTACCAATTAAAGACTTAAGCACGTTGATTTGTTGATGATCTTCAAGCTCTTTTAGGCACAAGTTGTCCTCATCAAAACCATGACATACAAGGAGAGTCTTTCCAAAGTGTTCCTCTTGACATGCACACTTTCAGAAGCCATCTACGGCGTATGTGAGCTCCATGAAGACTACTAACTACTGTACTCAACTGTTTGAGCATGTACAGAAGATGAGAGATGATATAATAAGTATATTAATTCCCAAGGTAGTCTTCAGGATTGATGTTGAAGAATATGTTAGCTTCAATGACGTCCAGGATGTATATAAAGCTGAACAGATAGGTGCAACTGCTGTATGTGTATATATGAGGTAAATTATGTTTTCTTAACTTCTCGCTTTTGCATGCCGGTGTGTTATAATTAACTAATATATGTGTTATATATATTAGGTACTTGTATGAAAATTTTGTTTCGGTAGATAATAAAAAAGGTGATGTTCATATCCCCTCACGTTAGCGCTTTGGTGTCGAGTGACAAAAATAAGATTGGGGAACAGAATGAATTATAGATACTCTCCTCATTCATATAGAAGCTGCAGATTTATTTCTTGCACCTTTTAATACAGGGTGAGCATTTTTTAATTGTCTTTTATATTTTTGTCTTTAGTATGTTTGTTGTACTTAACATTTCCTAACCATGTACATAGGTTTTGTTAGGCAACCTTGGATTTTGGTTGCCATCAATCGGGTGAATAAAGAAATATACTACTTTCAGTCACTGGCACGTGGTGATCCGAACAAGTACACCGCTATGAAAGAATTGTTTTCAAAGTAAGTGGACTACTCATTTAAACTTTTAGTTACACTTTCACTTTCCTATTTGTTTAGTAATTAAGTATATTTTCTATTGTTTAGTGCTGTGAGAGTTTACAGAGGTGATAATCGTTCTAGAAAAATGATACCACATCACAAAGTCAAATGAACTCGTATAAATGTATTGGTACAAATCATCTCAAACAATTATATGTATAGTGTATTCATATTTCAATTAAGGTTATACTTATATGTTTATTTCATTTTAATTGTAGATCCCTTGACAAACAAACGAGATAAATTGTGGCTATTACGTGCTGAAATTCATGAAGGAGATCATTCAGAAATATATAGCACATGTATAGTAGATTTTTACATAAATTGTAGCTTAGGGAATTCAATGTATAGCATAGGTATAATAGATTATTTGCACATGTTGTAGCTTAGGAAATTCATTTAATGTTCAATGTAATGTATATGTTTTGGTGTATGTAATATATGTTTTTGTAACATTATAGTGTAATTAATGTTCAATATATAAATTCATTTGAAATTCCATTGTGTTCATATAGTTGTGATTTGATGTTTCTGTATGTATTCGGTTTATTGTTTTGTTCTGTTTATGTATGCATTCAGGTAATTTTCTCTTGTGGGCTTAACTATGTAGAATTAGGAATAATGGTATTCAACAATGTTTTTTTTATAAATATGTTGTTGTTATACCTATACAAAAATGCTTTTTATCAATGCATTGTTGATTATGTTGACTTCAACAACGCATTCATAAAAAACGATGTTGAATTAATAGTTATGTTGATATGACAACAATGCATTTCTGAAGAAGTGATGTTGATATGATTAACAGTTAAGCACGTGCACAAGATACACTATCAGGTTTTAATCGGATATCATAATGTCATTATTAATTTGAATTAGAAAATTAATTAGTAAAAAAATTATTATATCTTCCGCGGTGTTTCCTTCAGGTTGCGCTGTGGAACACTTACCTTCTTTATATTTGAATGGAGAGTTCTTCCATAACGCTATTTGCAGAAGGTGATTTTGACTAGGTATAATTGGCAGCACTATCCTCATTATGTGTTGTTGAAGATACTATCTTACCATAAAAATTAAAATGTTCCTGCATTCTCACACATTCAGCAATTCCAACACTCATTTACTCAGCAACGACACTCATTTACTCTCCAGATCGACCTCGAAAATCATTCGACATCGAATTTCAAAAATCATTCACTCATTCAACACGAAAATCATTCAAAATCGATTTCAAAAATCCTTCACTTGTTTAACCTCAAAATCATCATTCACACATTCAACACCGAATTGAAAGTGAGTTTTCCTTATATTTATTTGTCTTTTTAATTACATTATATTTAACTTGTATTTGGTTATAAATATTTTCCTTATAAATGAGCAAAAACGGTTTCACTCATTTAGCTTGTATTGAGTTCACTCATTTAATTCTGACCTCTTTCACTTTAATTACATAATAATGTATTTGCTCTGCTTAGTGAACTTAACTCCAAGCCTTAGGGATTTATGCTCATATATTTTTTTGTAAATAGAAAATGGATGAGTGTTAATCGATTGACGAAGGAATATGAGGAAGAGTGAAATAATTTGTTAGCTTTGAAATTGAGAATGCTGAAAACCCTAATAGAATTGTATGTCCTTGCTTAAGATGTTGTTACTCAAACCAAATTACTCCAAATGAGTTAAAAGTTCATTTAGTGTGCCACGATATTGATCAAAGTTACACATGTTGGACAAGACATGGTGAGAAGAGAGACATTATGGATTGTGATGATGAGATGCATCTGAAAGAAAACTACACAAATGCATATGAAGACAATCGTTTCGAGGAAATGGCAAACATTAACGAAGAGGAAAACATTATATTATCATTGTAATAAATTCAAAAGCATGGCAGCGGTGTCAAGGTTGTATAAGTTAAAATCTGTTAATGGATAGACTGATAAGCGTTTCACCAACTTGCTTGCACATTTGAATGATATGTTGCCGGAAGATAATGTGCTCCCTTCTCGAACCTATGATGCAAAACAAATGTTACGCTCCATTGGCATGGACTACACTAGGATACATGCTTGTGAAAATGATTGCATTTTATTTTTTAATGAGTATGCTTCATTAAAGTTTTGTCCTAAATGTAATGCATCACGATATAAGAAGAAAGACTCAATTCCCAAAAAGATTGTATGGTATTTTCCCATCAAAGCAAGATTCAAGCGTATGTTTAGCAATGCCAAAGATGCAAAGAAGTTGACATGGCAAGATGAAGAAAGGATTAAAGATGACAAGCTTTGGCATCCTGCAGATTCTCATCAATGGAGAAAAATTGATCATGACTCTCCTAATTTTGGTCAAAAATCAAGAAATCTATAACTTGTATTGTCAACAGATAGAATTAATCCACATAGTATTCAGAGTTGCTCCCATAGTACATGACTAGTGATGTTAGTGATATACAACTTACCCCCTTCTCTATGCATGAAACACAAATATGTGATATTATCTATGTTAATTTTTGGACCTAAACAAGGAAATGACATAGACATATATTTTGCTCCATTAATTGAAGACTTGAAGAAAATGTGGGAGATGAAGATGTAAGCGTTCATGAATGCGAGATTGAAGAGGCAAGCATGCATCACATAATGTTTTGATGAAGACAAAGGACACACAAAGGTTGATGAAGACAAAAGAGTGATAAAGTCAAAGGATTGACAACATCCATAAATGTTGAAGGACAAGCTTGAGAGGATGAGAAAATCAACAAACAACAAGTGTCAACGATAAAGTCAAGACTCAAGTAAATACAAGGCAAAGCATTCAAAAGAAGATCTAGGGGCTAAGTATTTTTATATCTTTATTAGGTCTTAAGATGTTTTCTTAGAAAGAGTCTAGGCTAGGATGAACCCTAATGAAAGTCTCACAAGCTAAAATCAATCATAACTAAAATGAGACTTACATGCATACATACATGATTTACATGCACATGCATACATACATGATAATAGGTTTTTAATGCATTTAAAAAGAGTTTTAAATCATACATCATTCAAATACATGCATCATGCTTTTACAAGTCATGTAGGAGGTTCATTCATCATTAAAAATATATTTTAGAAAACCATTTAATCTATTAGGAGGCATATTAATCGTTTAAGTTTTGGGAACATGTTAATCAATTAAGTCAAGTGTTAATTGATTAAGCTGGTAAGAAACCCGTTAATCGATTAAATCAGTTATTAATCGATTAAGCTGGTAATTGTTTATGTTTTCTATTATTTTGAAGAAACCCATTAATCGATTAAGGTTCAGTATAATCGATTAATTGCAGTTAAAAACAGAACAATATATAAACCCAATGCCGAAATTCGAAGTTCCAACCGTAAAGTAAAATCGGGCGATCATTTTTGGCTACTCGAATATTAGCCGAAAATAGTCGAGCATGGTTTTAAACGCGCGCATTACGCCAAAGTCGTCGCGTCACATGAGTCACTTCTCAAAATCTACCTACTAAATGTTATAGATTTCACTCATTAATGCCTTGATTTACTACCACCAAATCCCCTAAATCACTCACTTAACCCATGATTCACTCACCCTCTTGCATTTGCTAGATTGCCTTGGGAAATGGGTTTAGAAATCAGATTTCTCCCACCCTGCAACTCTATAAATACCCATGTATCCTCATGCGCTAACACTTTGCAAAAAATTGGCAATTTGAAGATTTGAGAGTAAGTTACTTTCATCATCTTTTCTTCTTTATTTTCTTCTACTTTCAATCCTTGATCTCTCAACATTCAACCAATGGATGGTAATGAGATTTAAATATATTGTTCATGAGCATGTCAAGAACATATTCAACCGTTGAAATTTTCTAAAACGCTTTCTAACTCATTTTCTCCTCAAAACCGAAAATGGTGATGTTCTTGAACTTATGAAAATATTTTGTTGAAACCATGAACAACTTGTGTTCATGGAGTTGTTATAATGTTTTATTACATGTATTTTGTTGTTGTAGCCAAAACGGATTATGATGAAATCAAAGGAACCTTTAGGAAGTTTTTGAAAAAATTATAATGTATGTAAATATTTTCGAAAATGAATTTCCGGGAATTTTCGGTAACGAATTAGACAAAACTCTACTTGAGTTTTAGTCTTGTAATTCGATTTCCAATTTGGTGGTAAAGTTTCATGATTTTCTGAAACAGTCGGTTTCAGACCGCTGTCGGGCCGAATCTCACCCGGTACGGCTCAGAAAGTGGTTTTTTGAGTTCCGTAACTCGGAATCGAATTCCGATCATGCCGTTGGCTTCGTAATCACATTTCGAGTGAGGATAGACCCTGAGTTGCTCCATAACTATTTTCTAAAATATTTTCACTCGGAATGCCGAAATTCGAAGTTCCAACCGTAAAGTAAAATTGGGCGATCATTTTTGGCTACTCAAATATTGGTCGACAATACTCGAGCATTGTTTTAATCGCACGCATTTCGCCGAAGTCGTCGCATCACATGAGTCACTTCACAAAATCTACCTACTAAATGTTACAGATTTCACTCATTAATGCCTTGATTTACTACCACCAAATCCCCTAAATCACTCACTTAACCACTGATTCACTCACCCTCTTGGACTTTCTAGATTGCCTTGGGAAATGGGTTTAGAAATCAGATTTCTCCCACCCTGCAACTCTATAAATACCCATGTATCCTCATGCGCTAACACTTTGCAAAAATTTGGCAATTTGAAGCTTTGAGAGCAAGTTACTTTCATCATCTTTTCTTCTTCATTTTCTTCTTCTTTCAATCCTTGATCTCTCAACATTCAACCAATGGATGGTGATGAGATTTAAGTATGTTGTTCATGACCATGTGAAGAACATATTCAACCGTTGAAACTTTCTAAAACGCTTTCTAACTCATTTTCTCCTCAAAACCGAAAATGGTGATATTCTTGAACTTATGAAAATATTTTGTTGAAACCATGAACAACTTGTGTTCATAGAGTTGTTATAATGTT
>NW_017719610.1:0-607 GCF_001865875.1 Lupinus angustifolius
ATTTTATTAATAGAATGTATGTAAATATTTTCGAAAATGAATTTCTGGGAATATTCAATAAAAAATTAGACAAAACTCTAGTTGAGTTTTAGTCTTGTAATTCTATTTCCAATTTGGTGGTAAATGTTCATCATTTTCGGAGACAGTCGGATTCGGACCGCTGTCGGGTCGAATCTCACCAGGTACGGCTCAAAAAGTGGTTTTTTGAGTTCCTTAACTCGGAATCGAATTCCGATCGTGCCGTTGGCTTCCTAATCACATTTCGAGTCGAGGTAGACCATGAGTTGGTCCATAACTATTTTCTAAAATATTTTCACTCGGAATGCCGAAATTCGAAGTTCCAACCTTCAAGTAAAATCGGGAGATCATTTTTGGCTACTCGGATATTGATCGACAATACTCGAGCATGGTTTTAATCGCCCGTTTTTCGCCGAAGTCGTCGCGTCACATGAGTCACTTCACAAAATCTACCTACTAAATGTTATAGATTTCACTCATTAATGCCTTGATTTACTACCACCAAACCCCTAAATCACTCACTTAACCCATGATTCACTCGCCCTCATGGATTTGCTAGAATGCCTTGGGAAATGAGTTTAGAAATCAG
>NW_017719611.1:0-6560 GCF_001865875.1 Lupinus angustifolius
ATTTTCAAAGAAGAGGTAAATCCTCTCTCCATTTTTCTCTCATTTTTCTCATGTCTTCTTCCATCTTCAATCCTTGATCTCTCAACATTCAACCAATGGATGTTGATGAGATTTATGTATGTTGTTCATGAGCATGTCAATAACATATTCAACCGTTGAAATTTTCTAAAACGCTTTCTAACTCATTTTCTCCTCAAAACCGAAAATGGTTATGTTCTAGAACTTATGAAAATATTTTGTTGAAACCATGAACAACTTGTGTTCATGGAGTTGTTATAATGTTTTATTACATGTATTTTGTTGTTTTAGCCAAAGGGAATGATGATGAAATCAAAGGAACCTTTAGGAAGTGTTATGGAAAAATGAGAATGAATGTAAATATTTTCGAAAATGAATTTCTGGGAATTTTCGGTAAAGAATTACACAAAACTATTGTGGAGTTTTAGTCTTGTAATTCCATTTCCAATTTGGTGGTAAATTTTCATGATTTTCGGAGACAGTCGGTTTCGGACCGATGTCGGGCCGCATCTCACCCAGTACAGCTCAAAAAGTGGTTTTTTGAGTTCCATAACTCAGAATCGAATTCTGACCGTGCCGTTGGCTTCGTAAGCACATTTTGAGTCAAGATAGACCTTGAGTTGGTCCATAACTATTTTCTAAAATATTTTCACTCGGAATGCCGAAATTCGAAGTTCCAACCGTAAATTAAAATCGGGAGATCATTTTTGTCTACTCGAATATTGGCCGACAATAATCGAGCATGGTTTTAATCCCACGCGTTTCGCCAAAGTCGTCGCGTCACATGAGTCACTTCACAAAATCTACCTACTTAATGTTATAGATTTCACTCATTAATGCCTTGATTTACTACCACCAAATCCCCTAAATCATTCACTTAACCCATGATTCACTCACCCTCTTGGATTTGCTAGATTGCCTTGGGAAATGGGTTTAGAAATCAGATTTCTCCCACCCCGCAACTCTAAAAATACCCATGTATCCTCATGGGCTAACACTTTGCAAAAATTTGGCAATTTGAAGATTTGAGAGAAAGGTACTTTCATCATCTTTTCTCCTTCATTTTCTTCTTCTTTCAATCCTTGATCTATCAACATTCAACCAATGGATGGTAATGAGATTTAAATATGTTGTTCATGAGCATGTCAAGAACTTATTCAACCGTTGAAATTTTCTAAAACGCTTTCGAACTCATTTTCTCCTCAAAACCGAAAATGGTGATATTCTTGAACAAATGGAAATATTTTGTTGAAACCATGAACAACTTGTGTTCATGGAGTTGTTATAATGTTTTATTACATGTATTTTGTTGTTTTAGCCAAAGGGGATGATGATGAAATCAAAGGAACCTTTAGGAAGTGTTTTGGAAAAATGAGAATGTATGTAAATATTTTCGAAAATGAATTTATGGGAATTTTCAATAAAGAATTAGACAAAACTATAATTTAGTTTTAGTCTTGTAATTCTATTTCCAATTTGGTAGTAAATGTTCATGATTTTCGGAGACAATCGGTTTCGGACCGCTGTCGGGCCGAATCTCACCCGGTACGGCTCAAAAAGTGGTTTTTTGAGTTCCTTAATTCGGAATCGAATTCCGATCGTGCCGTTGGCTTCATAATCACATTTCGAGTCAAGATAGACCTGAGTTGGTCCATAACTATGTTCTTAAATATTTTCACTCGGAATGCCGAAATTCGAAGTTCCAACCGTAAAGTAAAATCGGGAGTTCATTTTTGGCTACTCGAATATTGATCGACAATACTCGAGCATGGTTTTAATCGCGCGTGTTTCGCCGAAGTCGTCGCGTCACATGAGTCACTTCACAAAATCTACCTACTAAATGTTATTGGTTTCACTCATTAATGCCTTGATTTACTACCACCATATCCCCTAAATCACTCACTTAACCCATGATTCACTCGCCCTCTTGGATTTGCTAGAATGTCTTGGGAAATGGGTTTAGAAATCAGATTTCTCCCACCCCAAAACTCTATAAATACCAATGTATCCTCATGCGCTAACACTTTGCAAAAATTTGGCAATGTGAAGATTTGAGAGCAAGTTACTTTCATCATCTTTTCTTCTTCATTTTCTTCTTCTTTCAATCCTTGATCTCTCAACATTCAACCAATGGATGGTGATGAGATTTAAGTATGTTGTTCATGAGCATGTCAAGAACATATTCAACCGTTGAAATTTTCTAAAACGCTTGAAACTCATTTTCTCCTCAAAACCGAAAATGGTGATGTTCTTGAACTTATGAAAATATTTTGTTGAAACCATGAACAACTTGTGTTCATGGAGTTGTTATAATGTTTTATTACATGTATTTTGTTGTTTTTATCAAAGCGGATAATGATGAAATCTAAGGAACCTTTAGGAAGTGTTTTGGAAAAATGAGAATATATGTAAATATTTTCGAAAATGAATTTCTGGGAATTTTCAATAAAGAATTAGACAAAACTCTAGTTGAGTTTTAGTCTTTTAATTCTATTTCCAATTTGGTGGTAAGTGTTCATGATTTTAAGAGACAGTCGGTTTCGGACCGTTGTCGGGCCGAATTTCACCCGGTACGGCTCAAAAAGTGGTTTTTTGAGTTCCTTAACTCGGAATCGAATTCCGATCGTGCCGTTGGCTTCTTAATCACATTTCGAGACCAGATAGAACCTGAGTTGGTCCATAACTATTTTCTAATATATTTTCACTCGGATTGTCGAAATTCGAAGTTGCAACCGTAAAGTAAAATCGGGAGATCGTTTTTGGCTACTCGAATATTGATCGACAATACTCGAGTATGGTTTTAATCGCGCACGTTTCGCCGAAGTCGTCCCGTCACATGAGTCACTTGACAAAGTCTACCTACAAAATGTTATAGATTTCACTCATTAATAATGCCTTGATTTACTACGACCAAATCCCCTAAATCACTCACTTAACCCATGATTCACTCACCCTCTTGGATTTGCTAGATTGCCTTGGGAAATGGGTTTAGAAATCAGATTTCTCCCACCCCGCAACTCTATAAATACCCATTTATCCGCATGCGCTAACAGTTTGCAAATATTTGGCAATTTGAAGATTTGAGAGAAACTTACTTTCATCATCTTTTCTTCTTCATTTTCTTCTTCTTTCAATCCTTGATCTCTCAACATTCAACCAATGGATGGTGATGAGATTTAAGTATGTTGTTCATGAGCATGTCAAGAACATATTCAACCGTTGAAATTTTCTAAAACGCTTTCTAACTCATTTTCTCCTCAAAACCGAAAATGGTGATGTTCTTGAACTTATGAAAATATTTTGTTGAAACCATGAACAACTTGTGTTCATGGAGTTTTCATAATGTTTTATTACATATATTTTGTCGTTTTAGCCAAAGGGGATGGTTTTAGCCAAAGCGGATGATGATGAAATCAAAGGAACCTTTAGGAAGTGTGTTGGAAAAATGAGAATGTGTGTAAATATTTTCGAAAATGAATTTCTGGGAATTTTCGGTAAAGAATTAGACAAAACACTAGTAGAGGTTTAGTCTTGTAATTCTATTTCCAATTTTGTGGTAAATGATTATGATTTTCGGAGACAGTCGTTTTCGGACCGCTTTCGGACCGAATCTCACCCGTTACGGCTCAAAAAGTGGTTTTTGAGTTCTATAACTCGGAATCGAATTCCGATCACGCCGTTGGCTTCGTAATCACATTTCGAGTCGAGATAGACCCTGACTGGGTCTATAACTATTTTCTATAATATTTTCACGCGGATTGCCGAAATTCAAAGTTCCAACCGTAAAGTAAAATCGGGCGATCATTTTGAGTTCCTTAACTCAGAATCGAATTCCGATCGTGCCGTTGGCTTCATAATCACATTTCGAGACCAGATAGAACCTGAGTTGGTCCATAACTATTTTCTAAAATATTTTCACTCGGAATGCCGAAATTCGAAGTTCCAACCGTAAAGTAAAATCGGGAGATCATTTTTGGCTACTCGAATATTGATCGACAATACTCGAGAATGGTTTTAATCGCGCGTGTTTCGCCGAAGTCGTCGCGTCACATGAGTCACTTGACAAAGCGTCACATGAGTCACTTCAAAAAATCTACCTACTAAATGTTAGAGATTTCACTCATTAATGCCTTGATTTACTACCACCAAATCCCCTAAATCACTCACTTAACCCATGATTCACACACCCTCTTGAATTTGCTAGATTGCCTTGGTAAATGGGTTTAGAAATCAGATTTCTCCCACCCCACAACTCTATAAATACCAATGTATCCTCATGCGCTAAGACTTTGCAAAATTTTGGCAATTTGAAGATTTGAGAGCAAGTTACTTTCATCATCTTTTCTTCTTCATTTTCTTCTTATTTCAATCCTTGATCTCTCAACATTCAACCAATGGATGGTGATGAGATTTAAGTATGTTTTTCATGAGCATGTCAAAAACATATTCAACTTTTGAAATTTTCTAAAACGCTTTCTAACTCATTTTCTCCTCAAACCGAAAATGGTGATGTTCTTGAACTTATGAAAATATTTTGTTGAAACCATGAACAACTTGTGTCCATGGAGTTTTTATAATGTTTTATTACATGTATTTTGTTTTTTTAGTCAAAGGGGATGATGATGAAATCAAAGGAACCTCTAGGAAGTGTTTTGGAAAAATGAGAATGTTTGTATATATTTTCGAATATGAATTTCTGGGAATTTTTGGTAAAGAATTACCCAAAACTGTAGTTGAGTTTTAGTCTTGTAATTCTATTTCCAATTTGGTGGTAAAGTTTCATGATTTTCGGAAACAGGCAGTTTCGGACAACTGTCGGGCCGAATCTCACCCGGTACGGCTCAAAAAGTGGTTTTTTGAGTTCCGTAACTCGGAATCGAATTCCGATCGTCTCGTTGGCTTCGTAATCACATTTGGAGTCGAGATAGACCCCGATTTGGGCCATAACTATTTTATAAAATATTTTCACTCGGAATGCCGAAATTCGAAGTTCCAACCGTAAAGTAAAATTGGGCGATCATTTTTCGCTACTCGAATATTGGCTGACAATACTCCATAATGGTTTTAGTCGCACGCGTTTCGCCGAAGTCGTCGCATCACATGAGTCACTTCACAAAATCTACATACTAAATGTTATAGATTTCACTCATTAATGCCTTGATTTACTACGACCAAATCCCCTAAATCACTCACTTAACCCATGATTCACTCACCCTCTTGGATTTGCTAGATTGCCTTGGGAAATGGGTTTAGAAATCAGGTTTCTCCCACCCCGCAACTCTATAAATACCCATTTATCCGCATGCGCTAACACTTTGCAAAAATTTGGCAATTTGAAGATTTGAGAGAAACTTACTTTCATCATCTTTTCTTCTTCATTTTCTTCTTCTTTCAATCCTTGATCTCTCAACATTCAACCAATGGATGGTGATGAGATTTAAGTATGTTGTTCATGAGCATGTCGAGAACATATTCAACCGTTGAAATTTTCTAAAACGCTTTCTAACTCATTTTCTCCTCAAAACCGAAAATGGTGATGTTCTTGAACTTATGAAAATATTTTGTTGAAACCATGAACAACTTGTGTTCATGGAGTTGTTATAATTTTTTATTACATATATTTTGTTGTTTTAGCCAAAGCGGATGATGATGAAATCAAAGGAACCTTTAGGAAGTGTTTTGGAAAAATGAGAATCTATGTAAATATTTTCGAAAATGAATTTCAGGGAATTTTCGGTAAAGAATTAGACAAAACACTAGTAGAGGTTTAGTCTTGTAATTCTATTTCCAATTTGGTGGTAAATGTTTATGATTTTTGGAGACAGTCGTTTTCGGACCGCTTTCGGACCGAATCTCACCCGTTACGGCTCAAAGAGTGGTTTTTGAGTTCTGTAACTCGGAATCGAATTTCGATCATGCCGTTGGCTTCGTAATCACATTTCGAGTCGAGATAGATCCTGAGTTGGTCTATAACTATTTTTTATAATATTTTCACTCGGAATGCCGAAATTCAAAGTTCCAACCGTAAATGTTGATGTTCTTGAACTGAAAATGTTGATGTTCTTGAACATAGGAAAATATTTTTTTGAAAACATGAATGTTAGGTGAAATTGTGCATGTCAAGAAGAACACTTTGGAAAGCTCTCCTTAAATGTCATGGTTTTGATGAGGACAACTTGTGCCTAAAATAGCTTGAAGATCATCAACAAATCAGCGTGCTTAAGTCTTTATTTGGTACTCGGCTTAGACTAGATTTTAGTTTAAGTTGAGTCAAGGCTTAGGGAACCTAATACATGTCTCATATGCATATATCTTTTAAATCATTCCATCCATGAGATATGTCATTCATAATATGTTCATGCATTACATAAATACATGTATATGTGCATTCCAGGCATAAACTAAGTGTTAAACATGTATTAACTAAGTGCATAACGTATTTGATGTTTTGTATTTAAAAATACACATTTTAATTGCTGTTAATCGATTAACCAATCCTTTAATCGATTAACCCAACTACTTTGTAAAGTGGTTGCTACTGG
>NW_017719612.1:0-460 GCF_001865875.1 Lupinus angustifolius
CTCACATGTTCATGCATATTTTGATGCTTTTTCATGAAGTTTTATGATTCTGTAACTTCTGTTTTCATAACTAATACATGTCATTTCTCATGAATTTGTATTAGATGTGCATTACAGTAAAGCCTTCTTGTTATATTTGAACTTTGTAATAGCTTTATTTTACTCTTGTAATTGTTGTATAATTGTTGTAAAGAAAGGAAATAACAAGAGATTCTTTGGCTGGGGCTATGCCGAAAGAAAGGTTTTCTTTGTCGGTTGGAAGGAAGTCAAACCATTGAATAGTTTCTTTATTTTCTTGTGGTTTTCTAAGTGTTGTAATTGGATAATGTGTATGTGATTACATTGATTCGATTATAGTGAAGGAAATCTCCCAAGTCAGCGGGAGGCCTGGATGTAGTTTGCAGTGGACAGCAAACGAACCAGGATAAAAATTCGAGTTGCAGGATTTGTTTCTCTCTCT
>NW_017719613.1:0-2992 GCF_001865875.1 Lupinus angustifolius
ATATCATCACATCGGCCCTATCCTATAATGAGTTCTTTAGGGTCTCACAGTGCCAAAATGCAAAAGAAATGTGCGATACTTTACAAGTTACCCACGAAGGCACTAGTGAAGTTAAGCGCGCTAGACTAAATACGCTTATGCATGAGTATGAGTTATTTCGCATGCTTCCAAATGAATCTATATGTAATATGCAAAAACGTTTTACTCATGTTGTAAATCATTTGGTCGCTCTTGATAAAAAATTTACTAATGCTGATTTGTCTAATAAAGTTTTGCGTTGTCTTGACAGGAAATGGCAACCAAAGGTAACCGCAATAATGGAGTCAAAGAATTTAGACAACATGCCATTAACTACTCTGTTTGGAAAACTCCAAGAACATGAAATGGAGTTAGGGCGCTTGACAATAAATGAAGAATCAGACAATAACATAATCACACTCAAGGCTACAAGACTTCAAGAAGATGAAGAAAGTGAAGATTCCAGTTCAGATTCTGATTCCGATGAAGACTTGACTCTCCTGTTTGAAAAATTTAAGAAGTATCTCAAGAAGAAAGGAGGGATAAAAAATCTCAAGAAAGAAGCTAAGAACTCGACCAAGAAAAGCAAGATTCCCAAAGAAGGCGTCACTTGCTATGGGTGCGGAAAATCGGGTCACATGAAGAATCAATGCCCAAACCACCTTAAGAATGTCGAGAACAAGAAGAGCAAATCTCGAATGTCCAAGTCAAAAGGAGCATACATTGTTCTGGACGATTCCGAGAAAGATTCGACTTCAAGCTCATCCGATGAGGAGAAAAATTTAAAGGTATGCCTTATAGCACAAGTGCATGAGGAGTGCACATCCAATGATGAAGATGATTCTATTGAGGTAAATTCCTATACTTCATCATGCTCTAGTGACTCTCCTCCTTATGATGAATTATATGCAGCTTATGTCGAAATGCATGAGGAGTTAAAGAAAATTATTAAAATAAACATAGATAAGAAAAAGGTTATTTCCTTGCATGAAAAGAAAATAATTGAAATGCAAAAGGAATTAGATGAACTTAAACTTGAAAATGAAACTCTTGATCTTATCTATGCATGTGCCTCATGTGATTGCTCTACTTCTAAATTATGTCAACCCTCTGTATGTGATAATTGTGAGAATCTAAATAATGAAAATTCTGCTTTAAAACAAAAACTTTCAAAGCTCACATATAGTCAAGAAAACCTCAACACATTGCTTGCTAACACAAGAAACGTTGGTAACCGAAATGGAATTGGACCATATAGAAATCCAATAGTTCATATGCATAAGAAGTCAAATAATAACATGCCTACTTGTTTCTATTGTGGCACACATGGTCACACATGCACTACATGCTTTATTAGAAAATTTGGTGTGCCAAGTGGCAAATATGTTTGGGTAAAGAAAGGGCAAGATCCCTTAGTTACTAACAAGAAGGGACCCAAAATAACTTGGGTACCCGAAAGAGACAAGTAAATTGTGTTTGCAGGTGTGCCAAAGGACATCTGAGCATCAAGGGATAAATCAACCAAAGATGTTCTAGGCAAAAGATGTTCTAGGCACAAGGTTTGTGAGTAGATCAACGTTTTATGATTAACTCATTTGTTAGATGAGTTGTTGAATGAGCTTCTGTACTATGCTACCTACCAAGAATACTTCTCTAAATAATTGAGGGGGAGAAGATAAAGGGAAGAACAAGCTTACTAAGAAATAATTTTGTAACCTTGTTAATAGAATTACCTTTCTTACCCTTTCGTGAAAGGTCAAGATTGCCAATTGTTTGATGAAAAGTTTGATGATATGATCAAAGTTGTGTATTTGACAATCAAAGTGCGCTTCTCCCCCTTTCATTGTTCTTCCCTTTATCTTCTCCCCCTCAATTATTTAGAGAAGTATTCTTCGTAGATAGCATAGTACCGAAGCTCATTCAACAACCTCTTACATTAACTTTTCTTCTTAATAACCTTGATCTACTCACAAACCTTGTGCCTGGAACATCTCTTGTTGATTTATCCCTTGATGATCAAATGTCCTTTGGAACACCTGCAAACACAATTTACTTGTCTCTTTCGGGTACCCAAGTTATTTTGGGTCCCTTCTTGTTAGTAACTAAGGGATCTTGCCCTTTCTTTACCGAAACATATTTGCCACTTGGCACACAAAATTTTCTAATAAAGCGTGTAGTGCATGTGTGACCATGTGTGCCACAATAGAAACAAGTAGGCATGTTATTATTTGACTTCTTATGCATATGAACTATTGGATTTCTATATGGTATTTTCTTATATTCAGGTTTATATCCAATTCCAGTGCGGTTACCAACGTTTCTTGTATTAGCAAGCAATGTGTTGAGGTTTTCTTGACTATATGTGAGCTTTGAGAGTTTTTGTTTTAAAACAGAATTTTCATTATTTAGATTCTCACAATTATCACATACAGAGGGTTGACATAATTTAGAAGTAGAGCAATCACATGAGGCACATGCATAGATAAGATCAAGAGTTTCATTTTCAAGTTTAAGTTCATCTAATTCCTTTTGCATTTCAATTATTTTCTTTTCATGCAAGGAAATAACATATTTTTTATCTATATTTATTTTAATAATTTTCTGTAACTCCTCATGCATTTCGACATAAGCTGCATATAATTCATCATATGGAGGAGAGTCACTACAACATGATGAAGTATAGGAATTTACCTCAATAGAATCATCTTCATCATTAGATGTGCACTCCTCATGCACTTGTGCTATAAGGCATACCTTTAAATTTTTCTCCTCATCGGATGAGCTTGAAGTCGAATCTTTCTCGGAATCGTCCAGAACAATGTATGCTCCTTTTGACTTGGACATTCGAGATTTGCTCTTCTTGTTCTCGGCATTCTTGAGGTGGCTTGGGCATTTATTCTTCATGTGACCCGATTTTCCACACCCATAACAAGTGAAGCCTTCTTTGGGAATCTTGCTTTTCTTGGTCGAGTTC
>NW_017719614.1:0-3162 GCF_001865875.1 Lupinus angustifolius
CAGAGACTCAAAGCATAAAGGAGGTTGAGAAAATGCCGAAAAAGTGTAAAACCGAGCTGAAGTTCATTATAGTTTGAAGTTTGAAGTTCATAAGGCTTTACTCTAAAACACCTAATACAAACTCATGCAATATGACAATGTATTAGTATGAAAACAGAACTTACAGAATCTAAAAAACTTCACACAAAGCATCAATAATATGCATGAACATGTGAGGGAAAATATGAGAAATTACAACATGAAATGCACTCAATCCTAAAGTATAGAATCTCTCCTTCCTAAACTCACAAATGCAGTTAACAACTAGATGCAACAAATATCACGTAAAATGCTCTAACTCTCTAAGAAATGCAACATGCAACTTATGCGATTAATTCTGAAAACGCAGTTTATAAAGAATCAGTTCAGAAGCCATGTTAATCGATTAAAAGCTCTCTTAATCGATTAACGTTGTTCAAAAACGTTAATTGATTCTGTTTTTCAAGTTTTCAGTTTCAACAAATTTTCAATCAGTTAGATTAATCGGTTAACGTATGGCCTTAATCGATGAACAACATTTTTCAATGTGTTCCAGTAGCAACAACTTTTCAAAGTAGTTGGGTTAATCGATTAAAGTATTAGTTAATCGATTAACAGCATTTTTAAATGTGTATTTTTAACTACAAAACCTCAAATACGTTATGCACTTAGTTCATACATGTTTAACACTTAGTTTATGCCTAGAATGCACATATACATGTATTTATGTGATGCATGAACATATTATGAATGACATATCTCAAAGATGAAATGATTTAAAAGATTTATGCATATGAGACATGTATAAGGTGACCTAAGCCTTTGACTCAACTTAAACTGGATTCTAGTCTAAGCCTAGTACCAATTAAAGACTTAAGCATGTTGATTTGTTGGTGATCTTCAAGCTCTTATTAGCACAAGTTGTCCTCATCAAAACCATGACATATAAAGAGAGCTTTCCATAGTGTTCCTCTTGACATGCAAACTTTCAGTTGTTATAATGTTTTATTACATGTATTTTGTTGTTTTAGCCAAAGCGGATGATGATGAAATCAAAGGAACCTTTAGGAAGTGTTTTGGAAAAATTAGAATGTATGTAAATATTTTCGAAAATGAATTTCTAGGAATTTTCGGTAAAGAATTAGACAAAACTCTAGTTGAGTTTTAGTCTTGTAATTCTATTTCCAATTCGGTGGCAAATGTTCATGATTTTCGGACACAGCCGGTTTCGGACAGCTGTCGAGCCGAATCTCACCTGGTACGCCTCAAAAAGTGGTTTTTTGAGTTCTGTAACTCGGAATCGAATTCCAATCGTGCCGTTGGCTTCGTAATCACATTTCGAGACGAGATAGTCCCTGAGTTGGTCTGTAACTATTTTCTAAAATATTTTCACTCGGAATGCCGAAATTCGAAGTTCCAACCGTAAAGTAAAATCCGGCGATCATTTTTGGATACTCACATATTGGCCGACAATACTTGAGCATGGTTTTAATTGCGCGCATTTCGCCGAAGTCGTCGTGTCACATGAGTCACTACACAAAATCTACCTACTAAATGTTATAGATTTGACTCATTAATGCCTTGATATACTACCACCAAATCCCCTAAATCACTCACTTAACCCCTGATTCACTCACCCTCTTGGATTTGATTGCCTTGGGAAATGGGTTTAGAAATCAGATTTCTCCCACCCTGCAACTCTATAAATACCCATGTATCCTCCTGCGCTAACACTTTGCAAAAATTTGGCAATTTGAAGATTTGAGAGCAAGTTACTTTCATCATCTTTTCTTCTTCATTTTCTTCTTCTTTCAAACCTTGATCTCTCAAAATTCAACGAATGGATGGTGATGAGATTTAATTATGTTGTTCATGAGCATGTTAAGAACATATTCAACCGTTGTAATTTTCTAAAACGCTTTCTAACTCATTTTCTCCTCAAATCCGAAAATGGTGTCTTCTTGAACTTATGAAAATATTTTGTTGAAACCATGAACAACTTTTGTTCATGGAGTTGTTATAATGTTTTATTACATGTATTTTGATGTTTTAGCCAAAGGGCATGATGATGAAATCAAAGGAACCTTTAGGAAGTGTATTGGAAAAATGAGAATGTGTGTAAATATTTTCGCAAATGAGTTTCTGGGAATTTTCGGTAAACAATTAGACAAAACTCTTGCTGAGTTTTAGTCTTGTAATTCTATTTCCAATTGGGTGGTAAAGTTTCATGATTTTTGGAGGCAATCGGTTTCGAATTGCTGTCTGGCCGAATCTCACCCGGTACGGCTCAAAAAGTGGGTTTTTGAGTTCCGTAACTCGGAATCGAATTCTGATCGTGCCGTTGGCTTCGTAATCACATTTCAAGGCGAGATAGACCCTGAGTTGGTCCATAACTATTTTATAAAATATTTTCACTCGGAATGCCGAAATTCGAAGTTCCAACCGTAAAGTAAAATCGGGCGATCATTTTTGGATACTCGAATATTGGCCGACAATACTCGAGCATAGTTTAAATCGTGCGTGTTTCGCCGAACTCATCGCGTCACATGAGTAACTTCACAAAATCTACCTACTAAATGTTATAGATTTCACTCATTAATGCCTTGATTTACTACCACCAAATCCCCTAAATCACTCACTTAACCCATGATTCACTCACCCTATTGGATTTCCTAGATTGCCTTGGGAAATGGGTATAGGAATCAGTTTTCTCCCACCTCACAACTCTATAAATACCCATTTATCCTCATGCGCTAACACTTTGCAAAAATTTGGCAATTTGAAGATTTGAGAGCAAGTTACTTTCATCATCTTTTCATCTTCATTTTCTTCTACTTTCAATCCTTGATCTCTCAACATTCAACCAATGGATGGTGATGAGATTTAAGTATGTTGTTCATGATCATGTGAAGAACATATTCAACCGTTGAAATTTTCTAAAACACTCTCTAACTCATTTTGTCCTCAAAACCGAAAATGGTTTTGTTCTTGAACTTATGAAAATATTTTGTTGAAACCATGAACAACTTGTGTTCATGGAGTTGTTATAATGTTTTATTACATGTATTTTGTTGTTTTAGTCAAAGGGGATGATGATGAAATCAAAGGAACCTTTAGGAAGTGTTTTGGAAAAATGAGAATGTA
>NW_017719615.1:0-2314 GCF_001865875.1 Lupinus angustifolius
AAAAGTGGTTTTTTGAGTTCCGTAACTCGGAATCGAATTCTGATCGTGTCGTTGGCTTAGTAATCACATTTCGAGTCATGATAGACCCTGAGTTAGTCAATAATTTCAACCGTTGAAATTTTCTAAAGCGCTTTCTGACTCATTTTCTCCTCAAAACCGAAAATGGTGATGTTCCAACCGTAAAGTAAAATCGGGCGATCATTTTTGGCTACTCGAATATTGACCGACAATACTCGATCATGGTTTTAATCGCGCGCATTTCACCGAAGTCGTCGCGTCACATGAGTCACTTCACAAAATCTACCTGCTAAATGTTATAGATTTCACTCATTAATGCCTTGATTTACTACCACCAAATCCCCTAAATCACTCACTTAACCCATGATTCACACACCCTCTTGAATTTGCTAGATTTCCTTGGGAAATGGGTTTAGAAATCACATTTCTCCCACCCCGAAACTCTATAAATACCCATGTATCCTCATGCGCTAACACTTTGCAAAAATTTGGCAAATTGAAGATTTGAGAGCAAGTTACTTTCATCATCTTTTCATCTTCATTTTCTTCTTCTTTCAATCCTTGATCTCTCAACATTCAACCAATGGATGGTGATGAGATTTAAGTATGTTGTTCATGAGCATGTAAAGAACATATTCAACAGTTGAAATTTTCTAAAACACTCTCTAACTCATTTTCTCCTCAAAACCGAAAATGGTTATGTTCTAGAACTTATGAAAATATTTTGTTGAAACCATGAACAACTTGTGTTCATGGAGTTGTTATAATGTTTTATTACATGTATTTTGTTGTTTTAGTCAAAGGGGATGATGATGAAATCAAAGGAACCTTTAGGAAGTGTTTTGGAAAAATGAGAATGTGTGTAAAATTTTCGAAAATGAATTTCTGGGAATTTTTGGAAAAGAATTAGACAAAACTGTAGTTGAGTTTTAGTCTTGTAATTCTAAGGTAAATTTTCATGATTTCCGGAGACAGTCGGTTTCGGACCGCTGTCGGGCCGAATCTCACCCGATATGGCTCAAAAAGTGGTAATTTGAGTTCCGTAACTCGGAATCGAATTCCGATCGTGCCGTTGGCTTCGTAATCACATTTCAAGTGAAGATAGACCTTGGGTTGGTCCATAACTATTTTCTAAAATATTTTCACTCGGAATGCCGAAATTCGAAGTTCCAACCGTAAAATAAAATCGGGCGATCATTTTTGGCTACTCGAATATTGACCGAAAATACTCGATCATGGTTTTAATCGCGCGCATTTCGCCGAAGTCGTCGCGTCACATGAGTCACTTCACAGAATCTACCTGCTAAATGTTATAGATTTCACTCATTAATGCCTTGATTTACTACCACCAAATCCCCTAAATCACTCACTTAACCCATGATTCACACACCCTCTTGAATTTGCTAGATTGCTTTGGGAAATGGGTTTAGAAATCAGATTTCTGCCACCCCTCAACTCTATAAATACCCATGTATCCTCATGCGCTAACACTTTGCAAAAATTTGGCAATTTGAAGATTTGAGAGCAAGTTACTTTCATCATATTTTCTTCTTCATTTTCATCTTCTTTCAATCCTTGATCTCTCAACATTCAACCAACGGATGGTGATGAGATTTAAGTATGTTGTTCATGAGCATGTCAAGAACATATTCAACCGTTGAAATTTTCTAAAACGCTTTCTAACTCATTTTCTCCTCAAAACCGAAAATGGCGATGTTCTTGAACTTATGAAAATATTTTGTTGAAACCACGAACAACTTGTGTTCATGGAGTTGTTATAATGTTTTATGACATGTATTTTGTTGTTTTAGCCAAACCGGATGATGATGAAATCAAAGGAACCTTTAGGAAGTGTTTTGTAAAAATGAGAATGTATGTAAATATTTTCGAAAATGAATTTCGGGGAATTTTCGGTAAAGAATTAGACAAAACTCTGGTTGAGTTTTAGTCTTGTAATTCTATTTCCGATTTGGTGGTAAATGTTCATTATTTTTGGAGACAGTCGGTTTCTGACCGCTATCGGGCCGAATCTCACCCAGTACCGCACAAAAAGTGGTTTTTTGAGTTCCGTAACTCGGAATTGAATTCCGATCGTGTCGTTGGCTTCGTAATCACATTTCGAGCCAAGATAGACCGAGGTGGTCCATAACTATTTTCAAAAATATTTTCACTCGGAATGCCGAAATTCGAAGTTCCAATCGTAGAGTAAAAACGGGCGATCATTTTTGGCTACTCGAATATTGGCCGATAATACTCGAGCATGGTTTTAATCGCGCGCGTTTTGCCGAAGTCGTCG
>NW_017719616.1:0-3674 GCF_001865875.1 Lupinus angustifolius
TTGTTTTAGCCAAAGGGGATGATGATGAAATCAAAGGAACCTTTAGGAGTGTTTTGGAAAAATGAGAAGGTTTGTAAATATTTTCGAAAATGAATTTCTCGTAATTTTTGGTAAAGAATTACACAAAACTCTAGTTGAGTTTTAGTCTTGTAATTCTATTTCCAATTTGGTGGTAAATTTTCATGATATTCGGAGACAAGAGTTTCGGACCGCTGTCGGGCCTAGTCTCACCCACTACGGCTCAAAAAGTGGTTTTTTAAGTTCCGTAAATCGGAATCGAATTCTGATCGTGCCATTGGCTTCGTAATCACATTTCGAGTCAAGCTAGACCCTGAGTTGGTCCATAACTATTTTCTAAAATATTTTCACTCGGAATGCCGAAATTCGAAGTTCCAACCGTAAAGTAAAATCGGTGGATCATTTTTGGCTACTCGAATATTGGCCGAAATTACTCGAGCATGGTTTTAATCCTGCGCGTTTCGCCGAAGTCGTCGCGTCACATGAGTCACTTCACATAATCTACCTACTAAATGTTATAGATTTCACTCATTAATGCCTTGATTTACTACCACCAAATCCCCTAAATCACTCACTTAACCCATGATTCACTGACCCTCCTGGATTTGATAGATTGCCTTGGGAAATGGGTTTAGAAATCAGATTTCTCCCACCCCGCAACTCTACAAATACCCATGTATCCTCATGCACTAACACTTGGCAAATATTTGGCAATTTGAACAACTTGTGTTCATGGAGTTGTTATAATGTATTATTACATGTATTTTGTTGTTTTAGCCAAAGGGGATGATGATGAAATCAAAGGAACCTTTAGAAAGTGTTTTGAAAAAATTAGAATGTGTGTCAATATTTTTGAAAATGAATTTCTGGGAATTTTCGGTAAAGAATTAGACGAAACACTAGTTGATTTTTAGTCTTGTAATTCTATTTCCAATTTGGTGGTATATTTTCATGATATTCGGAGACAGTCAGTTTCGGACCGCTGTCGGCCCGAATCTCACCCGGTACGGCTCAAAAAGTGGTTTTTTGAGTTCCGTAACTCGGTATCGAATTTCTATCGTGTCGTTGGCTTCGTAATCACATTTCGAGTCGAGATAGACCCTGAGTTGATCCATAACTATTTTCTAAAATATTTTCACTAGGAATGCCGACATTCGAGTTCCAACCGTAAAATAAAATCGGATGATCATTTTTGGCTCCTCGAATATTGGCCGAAAATACTCGAGCATGGTATTAATCGCGCGCGTTTCGCCGTAGTAGTCGCGTCACATGAGTCACTTCACAAAATCTACCTACTAAATGTTATAGATTTCACTCATTAATGCCTTGATTTACTACCACCAAATCCCCTAAATCACTCACTTAACCCATGATTCACTCACCCTCTTGGATTTGATAGATTGCCTTGGGAAATGGGTTTAGAAATCATATTTCTCCCACCCCGCGACTCTATAAATACACATGTATCCTCATGCGCTAACACTTTGCAAAAATTTGGCAATTTGAAGATTTGAGAGCAAGTTACTTTCATCATCTTTTCTTCTTCATTTTCTTCTTCTTTCAATCCTTGATCTCTTAACATTCAACCAATATATGGTGATGAGATTTAAGTTTGTTGTTCATGAGCATGTCAAGAAAATATTCAACCGTTGAAATTTTCTAAAACACTTTCTAACTCATTTCCTCCTCCAAACCGAAAACATGATGTTCTTGAACTTATGAAAATATTTTGTTGAAACCATGAACAACTTGTGTTCATAGAGTTGTTATAATGTTTTATTACATGTATTTTGTTGTTTTAGCCAAAGCGGATGATGATGAAATCAAAGGAACCTTTAGGAAGTGTTTTGGAAAAATGAAAATGTATTTAAATATTTTCGAAAATGAATTTCTGGGAATTTTCTGTAAAGAATTACACAAAACTTTAGTTGAGTTTTAGTCTTGTAATTCTATTTCCATTTTTGTGTTAAATTTTCATGATTTTCGGAAACAGTCGGTTTCGGAACGCTGTCGGGCCGAACCTCACCCGGTACGGCTCAAAAAGTGGTTTTTTGAGTTCCGTAACTCGGAATCAAATTTCGATTGTGCCGCTGGCTTCGTAATCACATTTTGAGTCAAGATAGACCCTGATTTGGTCCATAAATATTTTCTAAAATATTTTCACTCGGAATGCTGAAATTCGAAGTTCCTTTCGTAAGGTAAAATCGGGCGATCATTTTTGGCTACTCGAATATTGGCCGACAATACTCATGCATGGTTTTAATCATGCGCGTTTCACTTAGGTTGTCGCCTCACATGAGTCACTTCACAAAATCTACCTACTAAATGTTATAGATTTCACTCATTACTGCCTTGATTTACTACCACCAAATCTCCTAAATCGCTCAAAAATCACTCACTAAACCCATGATTCACTCACCCTCTTGGATTTTCTAGATTGCCTTGGGTAATGGGTTTAGAAATCAGCTTTCTCCCACCCTGCAACTCTGTAAATACCCACGTATCGTCATGCGCTAACACTTTGCAAAAATTTGGCAATTTGAAGATTTGAGAGCAAGTTACTTTCATCATCTTTTCTTCTTCATTTTCTTCTTCTTTCAAACCTTGATCTCTCAAAATTCAACGAATGGATGGTGATGAGATTTAATTATGTTGTTCATGAGCATGTTAAGAACATATTCAACCGTTGTAATTTTCTAAAACGCTTTCTAACTCATTTTCTCCTCAAAACCGAAAATGGTGATGTTCTTGAACTTATGAAAATATTTTGTTGAAGCAATGAACAACTTGTGTTTATGGAGTTGTTATAATATTTTATTACATGTATTTTGTTGTTTTAGCCAAAGCGGGTGATGATGAAATCAAAGGAACCTTTAGGAAGTGTTTTGGAAAATGAGAATGTATGTAAATATTTTCGAAAATGAATTTCTGGGAATTTTCAGTAAAGAATTAGACAAAACTCTAGTTGAGTTTTAGTCTTGTAATTCTATTTCCAACGTTTTGGTAAATTCTCATGATTTTCGGAGACAGTCGGTTTCGGACGGCTGTCGGGCCGAATCTCACCCGGTACGGCTCAAAAAGTGGTTTTTTGAGTTCCGTAAATCGGATTCGAATTCCGATCGTGCCGTTGGCTTTTGTAATCAAATTTTGAGTCAAGATAGACCCTGAGTTGGTCCATAACTATTTTCTAAAATATTTTCACTCAGAATGCCGAAATTTGAAGTTCCAACCTTAAAGTAAAATCGGGCGATCATTTATGGCTACTCAAATTTTGGTCGATAATAATAGAGCATGGTTTTAATCGCACGCATTTCGCCGTAGTCGTCGCGTCACATGAGTCACTTCCCAAAATCTACCTACTAAATGTTATGGATTTCACTCATTAATGCCTTGATTTACTACCACCAAATCCCCTAAATCACTCACTTAACCCATGATTCACTCACCCTCTTGGATTTGCTAAATTTCCTTGGGAAATGGGTTTAGAAATCAGATTTCTCCCACCCCACAACTCTATAAATACCCATGTATCTTCATGCATTAACACTTTGCGAAAAGCTTGGCAATTTGAAGATTTGAGAGTAAGTTACTCTCATAATCTTTTCTTCTTCATTTTCATCTTCTTTCAATCCTTGATCTCTCAACATTCAACCAAT
>NW_017719617.1:0-342 GCF_001865875.1 Lupinus angustifolius
TATCCTCATGCGCTAACACTTTGCAAAAATTTGGCAATTTGAAGATTTGAGAGCAAGTTACTTTCATCATCTTTTCTTCTTCATTTTCTTCTTCTTTCAATCCTTGATCACTCAACATTCAACCAATGGAAGGTGATGAGATTTAACTATGTTGTTGATGAGCATGTCAAGAACATATTCAACCGTTGAAATTTTCTAAAACGCTTTCTAACTCATTTTCTCCTCAAAACCGAAAATGGTGATGTTCTTGAACTTATGAAAATATTTTGTTGAAACCATGAACAACTTGTGTTCATGGAGTTGTTATAATGTTTTATTACATGTATTTTTTTGTTTTAGCCA
>NW_017719618.1:0-10229 GCF_001865875.1 Lupinus angustifolius
ACTCTTGGTGAGTTTTAGTCTTGTAATTCTATTTCCAATTTGGTGGTAAATTTTCATGATTTTCGGAGACAGCCGGTTTCGGACCGCTGTCGGACCGAATCTCACCCGGTACGGCTCAAAAAGTGGTTTTCTGAGTACTGGCTGACAATACTCGAATACTGGCTGACAATAGTCGAGCATGGTTTTAATCGCACGCGTTTCGCCGATGTCGTCGCGTCACATGAGTCACTTCACAAAATCTACCTACTAAATGTTATAGATTTCACTCATTAATGCCTTGATTTACTACCACCAAATCCCCTAAATCACTCACTTAACCCATGATTCACTCACCCTCTTGCATTTGCTAGATTGCCTTGGGAAATGTAGAAATCAGATGGATGGTGATGAGATTTAAGTATGTTGTTCATGAGCATGTCAAGAACATATTCAACCGTTGAAATTTTCTAAAACGTTTTCTAACTCATTTTCTCCTCAAAACCGAAAATGGTGATGTTCTTGAACTTATGAAAATATTTTGTTGAAACCATGAACAACTTGTGTTCATGGATTTGTTATAATGTTTTATTACATGTACTTTGTTGTTTTAGCCAAAGCAGACGATGTTGAAATCAAAGGAACCTTTAGGAAGTGTTTTGGAAAAATGAGAATGTATGTAAATATTTTCGAAAATGAATTTATGGGAATTAGACAAAACTCTAGTTGAGTTTTAGTCTTGTAATTATATTTCCAATTTGGTGGTAAATTTTCATGATTTTCGGAGACAGCCGGTTTCGGACCGCTGTCGGACCGAATCTCACCCGGTACGGCTCAAAAAGTGGTTTTCTGAGTTCCGTAACGAGGAATCGTATTCCGATCGTGCCGATGGCTTCGTAATCACATTTCGAGTCGAGATAGACTCTGAGTTGGTCCATAACTATTTTCTATAATATTTTCCCTCGGAATGCCGAAATTCGAAGTTCCAACCGTAAAGTAAAATCGGGCGATCATTTTTGGCTACTCGAATATTTCCCGATAATACTCGAGCATGGTTTTAATCGCGCTCGTTTCGCCGAAGTCGTCGCGTCACATGAGTCACTTCACAAAATCTACCTACTAAATGTTATAGATTTCACTCATTAATGCCTTGATTTACTACCACCAAATCCCCTAACTCACTCACTTAAGCCATGATTCACTCACCCTCTTGGATTTTCTAGATTGCCTTGGGAAATTGGTTTAGAAATCAGATTTCTCCGACCCCGCAACTCTAACACTTTGGAAAAATTTAGCAATTTGAAGATTTGTGAGCAAGTTACTTTCATCATCTTTTCTTCTTCATTTTCTTCTTCTTTCAATCCTTGATCTCTCAACATTCAACCAATGGATGGTGATGAGATTTATGTATGTTGTTCGTGAGCAAGTGAAGAACATATTCAACCGTTGAAATTTTCTAAAACGCTTTCTAACTCATTTTCTCCTCAAAACCGAAAATGGTGATGTTCTTGAACATATGAAAATATTGTGATGAAACCATGAACAATATTTGTTCATGGAGTTGTTATAATGTTTTATTACATGTATTTTTTTGTTTTCGCCAAAGCGGATGATGATGAAATCAAAGGAACCTTTAGGAAGTGTTTTGGAAAAATGAGAAGGGATGTAAATATTTTCGAAAATGAATTTCTGGGAATTTTCGGTAAAGAATTAGACAAAACTCTAGTTGAGTTTTAGTCTTGAAATTCTATTTCCAATTTTGTGGTAAAGTTTCATGATTTTAGGAGACAGTCGGTTTCATTCCGCAGTCGGGCCATCTAACCCGGTACGGCTCATAAAATGGTTGTTTGAGTTCCATAACTCGGAATCGAATTCCAATCATGCAGTTGGCTTTGAAATCACATTTCGAGTCATGATAGACCCTGAGTTGGTCCATAACTATTTTCTAAAATATTTTCACTCGGAATGCCGAAATTCGAAGTTCCAACTGTAAAGTAAAGTAAAATCGTGCGATCATTTTTGGCTACTCGAATATTGGTCGACGATACTCGAGCATGGTTTTAATCACGCGCGTTTCGCCGAAGTCGTTGCGTTGCATGAGTCACTTCACAAAATCTACCTACTAAATCTTATAGATTTCACTCATTAATGCCTTGATTTACTACGACCAAATCCCCTAAATCACTCACTTAACCCATGATTCACTCACCCTCTTGGATTTGCTAGATTGCCTTGGGAAATGGGTTTAGAATTCAGATTTCAACCACCCTGCAACTCTAGAAATACCCATGTATCCTCGTGCGCTAATACTTTGCAAAAATTTGGCACTTTGAAGATTGGAGAGCAAGTTACTTTCATCATATTTTCTTCTTAATTTTGATCTTCTTTCAATCGTTGATCTCTCAACATTCAACCAGTGGATGGTAATGAAATTTATGTATGTTGTTCGTGAGCATGTCAAGAACATATTCAACCGTTGCAATTTTCTAAAACGCTTTCTAACTCATTTTCTCCTCAAAACCGAAAATGGTGAAGTTCTTGAACTTATGAAAATATTTTGTTGAAACCATGAACAACTTGTGTTCATGGAGTTGTTATAATGTTTTATTACATGTATTTTTTTGTTTTAGCCAAAGCGGATGATGATGAAATCAAAGAAACCTTTAGGAAGTGTTTTGGAAAAATGAGAAGGTNATTTTATTAATAGAAGGTTTGTAAATATTTTCGAAAATGAATTTCTGGGAATTTTCTTTAAAGAATTAGACAAAACTCTAGTTAAGTTTTAGTCTTGTAATTCTATTTCCAATTTAGTGGTAAAGTTTCATGATTTTCGGAGACAGTCGGTTTCATTCCGCGGTCGGGCCAAATCTCACCCGGTACAGCTCAAAAAGTGGTTTTTTGAGTTCCGTAACTCGGAATCGAATTCTGATCATGCCGTTGGCTTCGTAATCACATTTCGGGTCGAGATAGACCCTGAGTTGGTCCATAACTATTTTCTAAAATATTTTCATTCGGAATGCCGATATTCGAAGTTCCAATCGTAAAGTAAAATCGGCCGATCATTTTTGGCTACTCGAATATTGTCCGACAATACTCGAGCATGGTTTTAATCGCGCGCGTTTCGCCGAAGTCGTCGTGTCACATGAGTTACTTCACAAACTCTACGTACTAAATGTTATAGATTTCACTCATTAATGCCTTGATTTACTACCACCAAATCCCCTAAATCTAAATCACTCACTAATAAACCCATGATTCACTCACCCTCTTGGATTTGCTAGATTGCCTTGGGAAATGGGTTTAGAAATTAGATTTCTCCCACCCTGCAACTCTATAAATAACCATGTATCCTCATGCGTTAACACTTTGCAAAAATTTGGCACTTTGAAGATTCGAGAGCAAGTTACTTTCATCATTATTTCTTCTTCATTTTCTTCTTCTTTCAATCCTTGATCTCTCAACACTCAACCAATGGATGTTGATGAAATTTAAGTATGTTGTTCATGAGCATGTCGAGAACATATTCAACCGTTGAAATTTTCTAAAACGCTTTCTAACTCATTTTCTCCTCAAAACCGAAAATGGTGATGTTCTTGAACTTATGAAAATATTTTGTTGAAACCATGAACAACTTGTGTTCATGGAGTTGTTATAATGTTTTATTACATGTATTTTGTTGTTTTAGCCAAAGGGGATGATGATGAAATCAAAGGAACCTTTAGGAAGTGTTTTAGAAAAATGAGAATGTGTGTAAATATTTTCGAAAATGAATTTCTGCGAATTTTCAATAAAGAATTAGACAAAATTCTAGTTGAGTTTAAGTCTTGTAATTATATTTCCAATTTGGCGGTAAATTTTGATGATTTTCGGAGACAGTTGGTTTCGCGCCGCTGTTGGGCGAATCTCACCCGGTACGGCTCAAAAAGTGGGTTTTTCAGTTGCGTAACTCGGAATAGAATTCCGATCATGCAGTTGGCTTCGTAATCACATTTCGAGTCAAGATATACCGAGTTGGTCCATAACTATTTTCAAAAATATTTTCACTCGAAATGCCGAAATTCGAAGTTCCAACCGTAAAGTAAAATCGGGCGATCATTTTTGGCTACTCGAATATTGGCCGACAATAGTCGAGCATGGTTTTAATCGCGCGCGTTTCGATGATGTCGTCGCGTCACATGAGTCACTTCACAAAATCTACCTACTAAATGTTATAGATTTCACTCATTAATGCCTTGATTTAGTACCACCAAATCCCCTAAATTACTCACTCAACCCATGATTCACTCACCCTCTTGGATTTGCTAAAATGCCTTGGGAAACTCTTGGATTTGCTATATTGCCTTGGGAAATGGGTTTAGAAATCAGATTTCTCCCACCCCGCAACTCTAAAAATACCCATGTATCCTCATGGGCTAACACTTTGCAAAAATTTGGCAATTTGAAGATTTGAGAGCAAGTTACTTTCATCATCTTTTTTTCTTCATTTTCTTCTTCTTTCAATCCTTGATATCTCAACATTCATCCAATGAATGGTGATGAGTTTTATGTATGTTGTTCATGAGCATGTCAACAACATATTAAACCGTTGAAATTTTCTAAAACGCTTTCTAACTCATTTTCTCCTCAAAACCGAAAATGGTGATGTTCTTGAACTTATGAAAATATTTTGTTGAAACCATGAACAACTTGTGTTCATGGAGTTGTTATAATGTTTTATTACATGTATTTTGTTGTTTTAGCCAAAGCGGATGATGATGAAATCAAAGGAACCTTTTGGAAGTGTTTTGGAAAAATGAGAATGTATGTAAATATTTTCGAAAATGAATTTCTGGGAATTTTCGATAAATAATTAGACAAAACTCTAGTTGAGTTTTAGTCTTGTAATTCTATTTCCAATTTGGTGGTAAATGTTCATGATTTTCGGAGACAGTCGGTTTCAGATCGCTGTCGGGCCGAATCTCACCCGGTACGGCTCAAAAAGTGGTTTTTTGAGCTTCGTAACTCGGAATCGAATTCAGATCGTGCTGTTGGTTTCATTATCACATTTCGAGTCAAGATAGACCCTGAGTTTGTCCATAACTATTTTCTAAAATATTTTCACTGGGAATGCCGAAATTCGAAGTTCCAACTGTAAAGTAAAATCGGGGCATCATTTTTGGCTACTCGAATACTGGCCGACAATACTCGAGCATGGTTTTAATCCCGCGCGTTTCGCCGAAGTCGTCGCGTCACATGAATCACTTCAAAAAATCTACCTACTAAATGTTATATATTTCACTCATTAATGCATTGATTTACTACAACCAAATCCCCTAAATCACTCACTTAACCCATGATTCACTCACCCTCTTGGATTTGATAGATTACCTTGAGAAATGGGTTTAGAAATCAGATTTCTCCCACCCCGTAACTCTATAAATACCCATGTATCCTCATGCGCTAACACTTTGCAAAAATTTGGCAATTTGAAGATTTGAGAGCAAGTTACTTTCATCATCTTTTCTTCTTCATTTTCTTCTTCTTTCAATCCTTGATCTCTCAACTTTCAACCAGTGGATGGTGATGAGTTTTAAGTATGTTGTTCATGAGCATGTCAAGCACAAATTCAACCGTTGAAATGTTCTAAAATGCTTTCTAACACATTTTCTCCTCAAAACCGAAAATGGTGATGTTGTTGCACTTAGGAAAATATTTTGTTGAAACCGTGAAGAAATTGTGCTCATGGAGTTGTTATAAAGTTTTATTACATGTATTTTTTTGTTTTAGCCAAAGGGGATGATGATGTAATCAAAGGAACCTTTAGGAAGTGTTTTGGAAAAATGAGAATGTTTGTAAATATTTTCGAAAATGAATTTCTGCGAATTTTCGATAAATAATTAGACAAAACTCTAGTTGAGTTTTAGTCTTATAATTCGATTTCCAATATGGTGGTAAATATTCATGATTTTCGGAGACAGTCGGTTTCAGACCACTATCGGGCCGAATCTCACCCGGTACGGCTCAAAAAGTGGCTTTTTGAGTTCCGTAACTCGGATTCGAATTCCAATCGTGCTGTTGGCTTCGTAATCACACTTGGAGGCAAGATAGCCCCAGAGTTGGTCCATAACTATTTTCTAAAATATTTTCACTCGGAATGCCGAAATTCGAAGTTCCAACCGTAAATTAAAATCGGGCAGTCATTTTTGGCTACTCGAATATTGGCCGAAAAAACTCGAGCATGGTTTTAATCATGCACGTTTCGCCGAAGTCGTCGCGTCACATGAGTCACTTCACAAAATCTACCTACTAAATGTTATAGATTTCACTCATTAATTCCTTGATTTACTGCCACCAAATCCCCTAAATCACTCACTTAGCCCATGATTCACTCACCCTCTTGGATTTGCTAGATTGCCTTGGGAAATGGGTTTAGAAATCAGATTTCTCCCACCCCGCAACTCTATAAATACCCATGTATCCTCATGCGCTAACACTTTGCAAAAATTTGGCAAGTTGAAGATTTGAGAGGAAGTTACTTTCATCATCTTTACTTCATCATTTTCTTCTTCTTTCAATCCTTGATCTCTCAACATGCAACCGATGGATGGTGATGAGATTTAATTATGTTTTTCATGAGCATGTCAAGAACATATTCAACTGTTGAAATTTTCTAAAACGCTTTCTAATTCATTTTCTCCTCAAAACTGAAAATGGTGATGTTCTAGAACTTAGGAAAATATTTTGGTCGTTGAAATTTTCGAAAACGCTTTTTAACTCATTTTCACCTGAAAACCAAAAATGGTGATGTTCTTGAACTTATGAAAATATTTTATTGAAACCATAAACAACTTGTGTTCATGGAGTTGTTATAATGTTTTATTACATGTATTTTGTTGTTTTAGCGAAAGCAGATGATGATGAAATCAAAGGAACCTTTAGGAAGTGTTTTTGAAAAATGAGAATGTGTGTAATATATTCGAAAATGAATTTCTGGGAATTGTCGGTAAAGAATTAGACAAAACACTAGTTGAGTTTTTGTCTTGTAATTCTCTTTCCAATTTGGTGGTAAATTTTCAAGATTTTCGGAGACAGCCGGTTTTGGACCGCTGTCAGCCGAATCACACACGGTACGGCTCAAAAAGTGGTTTTTTGAGTTCTGTAACTCGGAATCAAATTTCGATCGTGTCGTTGGCTTCATAATCATATTTCGAGTCAAGATAGACCTGAATTGGTACATACCTATTTTCTAAAATATTTTCACTCGGAATGCTCCATAACTATTTACTAAAATATTTTCACTCGGAATGCCGAAATTCGAAGTTCCAACCGTAAAGTAAAATCGGGCGATCATTTTTGGCTACTCGAATATTGGCCGACAATAATCGAGCATGGTATTAATCTCTTGCGTTTCCCCGAAGTCGTCGCGTCACATGAGTCACTTCACAAAATCTACCTACTAAAAGTTATAGATTTCACTCATTAATGCCTTGATTTACTACCACCAAATCCCCTATATCACTCACTTAACCCATGATTCACTCACCCTCTTGGATTTGCTAGATTGCCTTGGGAAATGGGTTTAGAACTCAGATTTCTCCCACCCCACAACTCTATAAATACCCATGTATCCTCATCCGCTAACACTTTGCAAAAATTTGGCAATTTGAAGATTTGAGAGCAAGTTACTTTCCTCATCTTTTCTTCTTCATTTTCTTCTTCTTTCAATCCTTGTGTTATGATGTTCATGTAGTTGTTATAATGTTTTATTACATTTGATAACAATTTGTGTTCATGTAGTTGTTATAATGTTTTATTACATGTGTTCCTACCCGGCGAACCGAAGAGTCACATACTTGGTCGCCGAGGTGGACCCCGCGTGTTTGGACCACCAGAGTTGACCTTAGAGACAACATGCCTTCAGTACCTCACCAACCCACCTGCCAGCACAGCAGACAGACTGCAGAACGGCTACCAAACCAACCACAGGCTAAAAGACAAGAGTGGCACAGAGCACGATCCTGGCAGACCGCCTGACACGGGAAAAGCAACCCCCGACAATAGCTTTGGTCGGCCACACGTCGCACCACCTGCCAAGAGCCCAAAGTCAACTCTCCCTTCTATAAATAGGGATCTCTACCAACAGGAAGTATCTTAACCTCTTTACTCTTTAGCATTACTCACTGTACAATTCTCTGCCTTCACTATTCTCATATTTCCCACTCACTTAGTTCATACACTGACTTGATCGTCGGAGAACCTTTTCAGGTACCTCCACCGGCGGGTCCAACTCTCCTACCTCATCTTGCTACTTTGACGACTACTCTCTTCTCCTTCCTCAGCAGCTGATCAATCACTATCCGTACCTTTGTGTTCTAGGAAAGAACATTGGCGCCGTCTGTGCTTCCAACTCACACCATGGTAACCACCAAAAACTGAGCTCTATCTACCAGCAGAGTCGACGCTGCCCCAAGTACTCTTCCCCCACCAAGACAACCATCCCATCAACCAGCCGAAGCCACCATACCACTCCAGAACAACAACGAAAATAAAAGAACTCCGCCAATCCAGCAACAGGCTGGCGTAATACAAGAACTTCGCCATTCCAAAATAAACCCTGAAGATCACTCGGAATGCCTTATTCACGAAAGTAACCGTGAAGAGTCAGCGAGCGAGTCCCGCCCACCATCCCAACCAACCCCGCACCACTCTTGTGGTGCTAGACATCCTTTTACACCTGCCATCATGGCTTACCCATTACCCTCCCATTTCAACCGCCCCACAAACATGGACCAATATGATGGAACGGCGGACCCACAAGATCACCTTGACGCCTTCGAGGCTTCTATGTTATTCCATGGGGCGACCGACCCCATCATGTGCAGGGCCTTCCCCCTGACTCTTAAAAAGGCGGCCCTCCAATGGTTCACCCGCCTGGCTCCAAATAGCATCAACACTTGGGGAACTCTAACTTCGGCCTTCAACACAAGGTTCATGGCAAGCAAGGAGCAACCAAGGTCATCATACACATTGTTGGCATTCGCCAGGGATCCAATGAATCCATCCGGGCATATCTAGATCGGTTTAATACCGAGGCCATGAAGGTGCGTACCCTAAGCCTCGAAGTAGTAGTGCATGTCCTCGTTATGGGACTTCAGGAAGGTCTTTTCCGCACAGAATTGGCCAAATACACCGACCTTACCATGGAGGACCTTTGTTCCAAGGCCCAACAATTCATCAATCTAGAAGAAACCCACCATATCCACACTCATATCGAGCCCCAAACACATCACCCCTCACGGGAAACCAAACGGCTAAGACCCCACGACCTACCCCGCGACCTACCCTCACTAACCAAAAAGGCCAAATACTCCACCTATACCCCCCTGAACGCCAGTCGTTCACGAATTCTACAAGAGGTCCTCTCCACTCACCTCGTCCAACTCCCACGCCCACGCCCTACCAAGTCAGGCCCGCAAGACCGATCCAAATATTGTGACTATCACAGTATGTTCGGCCACTTGACCAATGACTACACCCAACTCCGGGATACCATCGAAGATCTCATACAGGCTGGNGCGATTCATCGCAGGCCTAGAGCAACGTCGGTGATCACCACAACATCGTCGACCAGAACCTCCAAGAAGGCGGTCCCCCCCCCACAATTTCAACAACGACGCCCTACCCCACGACCTCAGGCGGATAGGCACCGGGCAGACAACCGAAGGCCAAGGACTCCAGTTGATATCAATACTATCTCAGGAGGTTTTGCTGCCGGGGGTACCTCTAGGACCGCCCAGAAAAAGTATGTGCGAGAGGTAATACACATCGCTGCCAGAAACTCCCAGCAGAGACAGAACTACAGATCCGCTCCCCCCATTACTTTCGACGACCGTGATTATGAAGGTGTCGTCCGAGGGCATGATGACCCCCTCGTCATCACCGCCAAACTCAACAACAAAAAGGTTAGTCGCCAGTTCATTGATCAGGGTAGCTCGGCTGACGTTATTTTTCAGGATCTGTTTGAAAAAATGGAGATCAGGGACCGCGACCTCCTACCTTATGATGGACAGCTGGTCGGGTTTTCTGGTCAGGGAATCACCCCCAGGGGATATCTAGAGATTTGGCTAACAATCGGCGACCACCCCATTAGTAGGACTGTCCAAACAAAGTTCTTGGTCGTCCAGTGAGATTCAACATACAACGCCATAATCGGTCGGCCAACTTTGAACAGGCTTGGAGCGATCGTCTCTACTCCCCATCTATGCATGAAGTTC
>NW_017719619.1:0-434 GCF_001865875.1 Lupinus angustifolius
AAAGATCTCGGGGCGTGCACATGGTAGAATTGGACATCCGGGCGGACGTAGGAGACTTTCGACCACGACCAGAAGGGGAAAAAACCAGTCTACAGTTGGGCCAATCCCCAGGACAGGTAGTGTACCTTAGCAGTTCCTTTCCGCCAAGCCAAAGGTTGCGACTGGAGACATCTTTGAAGGCAAACCAGGACCTCTTCGCCTGGTCAGTGGCAGATATGCCTAGTATAGACCCTTCATTTGCCTGCCATTGACTGACAACAAAACAGGGTGCTAAACCAGTGGCGCAAAGAAGGCGAAAAATGGGGGCGGACAGGACCAAGGAAGTTGCTTTGAAAGTGGCCGAGTTGCTAGAGGCGGGTTTCATCCGCGAAATCACCTACACCACGTGGTTGGCAAATGTTGTGTTGGTGAAGAAACCATCAGGGAAGTGGCGG
>NW_017719620.1:0-455 GCF_001865875.1 Lupinus angustifolius
GAAAAATGCTGGGGCAACTTATCAAAGGATGATGAGCAAGGTGTTTGCCGGCCAAACTGGAGAGCACATGGAGGTCTACATGGATGATATGATCTTCAAAAGCCTCCCCGGCGAAGATCATGTATCCGTTTTGGAAAGCATTTTTCAGCAACTCCGCAAGTACAACATGTGGCTAAACCCCGAAAAATGCACTTTCGGAGTGGAGGCGGGCAAATTCCTCGGTTTTCTTCTGACTAGTCGAGGGATTGAGGCAAATCCGTCCAAATGCCAAGCAATCATCGACATGAGAAGTTCCCGCACGGTCAAGGATGTCCAATAATTAAATGGGCAACTAGCTGTGCTGTCTAGGTTTCTCCCATCTGCTGCCAAGCATTCACTCCCCTTTTTTCAGTTATTGAAGAAGAGCAAGAAGTTTGAGTGGTCTGAGAGTTGCGACGCGGCATTCAACACTTTCA
>NW_017719621.1:0-436 GCF_001865875.1 Lupinus angustifolius
TGGCCGTATCCGACGGAGCAGTAGCGGCCGTGCTGATACGAGAAACGGTAGAAGGTCAAAATCCGGTTTATTTCACAAGCAAGGCCCTGCAAGGCCCGGAATTGAGGTATCAGAAGCTGGAGAAAGTGGCGTATGCATTGTTGGTCGCCACACGAAGGTTGCACCAATTGTCAGAACTAACCAGCCACTCAGGCAAATTTTGCATAAGCCAGAGTTGGCTGGGCGGATGATCACATGGTCAATAGAGCTCTCTCAATTTGACATCCGTTTCGAACCTCGCACGACCATCAAGAGCCAGGTCCTATCTGACTTCGTGGCCGAATTGGCCGCACTAGAGGGCGATTCAGAACAGTTATGGACTATCTTCGTCGATGGATCTTCTAACCCGAGAGGCAGTGAGGCTGGAATTCTGCTGGAAGATGGACAAGGAGTAACC
>NW_017719622.1:0-6054 GCF_001865875.1 Lupinus angustifolius
TTCACATTTCCAACATCCAACAATCAGGCAGAATATGAGGCTTGCATCGCCGGACTACAGCTAGCAAAAGAAGTGGGCGCCCATAAGGTATTAATTTGCAGCGATTCCCAATTAGTTGTGTCTCAAATTACAGGTGCATATCAAACTAAGGACACCCTCCTCGGGAAATATCTGCTCAAAGTAAAAGAGCTCATGGCCGACTTCGATGAAGCGACCATTCAGCATGTGCCCCGTGAAAGCAACGCTCGAGCAGACATCTTGTCCAAACTCACCAGTACCAAATGCCTCGGGAATAATCGGTCCATCGTCTAGGGAACAGTCTACCACCCAAGTGTCATGACGGTGGAACGAGTGGAGATCCCAGACAACTGGATGGGCCCTTTCATCCGATACATCCACCATGGCACCATACCTCCTGACCTGAAGGAAAAGCAACGGTTCCTCAGGTGTTCCTCTTGGTACACCCTGGTCCGGGGAACACTGTATCGACGAGGATTCACCGCCCCCTTGCTCAAATGCCTTGGTCCGGATCGGGCGGACTATGTCCTCAGAGAAGTTCACGAGGGAAGTTGTGGGCATCATTTGGGCGCCGCCTCACTTGCTAAGAAGGTGTTACGTGCTGGGTACTACTGGCCCACAATGGAAAAGGACGCAACAGACCTCAGTCGAAAATGAACTCATTGCCAACTTTTCGCCGATTTCCGCAAAGCCCCACCAGAAGAATTAACCACAACACAAGCACCTTGGCCTTTCTGTAGGTGGGGTATGGACATTCTGGGACCTTTCCCTCAAGCAAGGGGGCAGCTGAAATTTTTGATAGTCGCCATAGATTACTTCACCAAATGGATAGAAGCAGAAGCATTGGCTACCATCACTTCAACAAATATCCAGAAGTTCACGTGGCAAAGCATAATCACTCGTTTCGGCATCCCGTCCGCCATAGTAACGGATAACAGCACCCAATTTGCCGATCGGAGATTCCAAGAATTGTTATAATGCCTTGACACTTCACTTTAGTAGAGCATCTACAGACTAATGGGCAGGCCGAAGCAGCAAACAAGGTCATACTGAAAGGGATAAAGAAAAGGCTGGACGAGTCAAAGGCAAATTGGCCGGATCAACTCCATCACGTACTGTGGGAGTATCGAACCACTCCCCACTCTACGACCTGCGAGTCACCATTCAACTTAGCATACGGCGCAGAGGCCATGATCCCGGTCGAGATAGGAGAACCTACCTGGCGAACAATTCAATTCAACGAGGGCGATAACCAATCTCTCCTCAGAAACAACATTGATGAAGTGGAAGAAATCCGAGAAAGGGCCCGTCTCAGAGAAGAAAACATCAAAAAGAAAACCGCGGCGAAATTCAACTCTTCAGTCATTCCCCGCCAATTTCCCGAAGGAACTCTGGTATTAAGGAGAGCAGACATAGGACGGGTGAGAGGCAAGCTAGGACCTAATTGGGAAGGACCTAACCGCGTAATCAGCTAGATCGGCAAAGGAGCACACAAGCTTCAAGATTTGGCAGGAAAAAACATCCCCAGGACTTGGAACGCCACCAACCTCTGGATATTCTATGCCTAACCGACAACCCCATGCACGGTTGGTCGATCTTTTGTAATCCTTTCCACTTATATGTGATTGCGATATTATATTCTGCAATTGTTTTGATGGATCATTTCCCAGTCTTGGTTTCTTACTTGCACCCAAGGGGCCGGTTTTCGCCCCCATTGCCTCGTGCAAACTCAAACGGTTCTTTACTTTCACCCAAGGGGCCGGTCTTCGTGGTCGATCTTTTGTAATCCTTTCCACTTATATGTGATTGAGATATTATACTCTGCAATTGTTTTGATGGATCATTTCCCAGTCTTGGTTTCTTACTTTCACCCAAGGGGCCGGTTTTCGCCCCCCTTGCCTGGTGCAAACTCAAACGGTTCTTTACTTTCACCCAAGGGGCCGGGCTTCGCCCCCCTTGCCTAGTGCAAACTCACAATGGTTTTTTACTTTCACCCAAGGGGCCGGTCTTCGCCCCCCTTGCCTGGTGCCACCTCACAATGGTTCTTTACATTCACCAAAGGGGTTGGTCTTCGCCCCCCTTGCCTGGTGCAAACCCATAATGGGTTTTTACTCACCCAAGGGGCCGGTCTTCGCCCCCCTTGCCTGGTGCCACCTCACAATGGTTCTTTACATTCACCAAAGGGGCCGGTCTTCGGCCCCCTTGCCTGGTGCAAACCCATAATGGTTTTTTACTCACCCAAGGGGCAGGTCTTCGCCCCCCTTGTCCGGTGCCACCTCATAATGGTTTTTTACTCACCCAAGGGGCCGGTCTTGACCCCCCTTGCCAGGTGCCACCTGACAATGGTTTTTTACTCACCCAAGGGACTGGTCTTCGCCCCCCTTGCCTGGTGCAAACTCATAATGGTTTCTTACCTTCACTCAAGGGGCTGGTCTTCGCCCCCTTTACCCTGCGCCATTTCACTTAATGATTTTCTACAATCACCAAGGGGTCGTTTTGCACTTACGTTCGCCTGGCTGAAGGCGTTCAAATTCAGAATTAAATCCATCACACTCAAAATGTTCATAAACACAAGATTGTCCAACAGTTGCATAAAGTTATGTACAGAATTTAAATAAAGAGATTATCGCAACAAGTGTTCATTCATTCAAGGGAAGTATATTACAAGGTACTTAAAAACAAAAAAAATTATTACAAAGTTCCCCCACCCTGACCAGGAAAAAACATCGAGACTGGATCGCCGTTGTTATCCCCCACCAACAGGCGCCCATCTTCCACAGAGGCTCCCAGTTGCATCCAAGACCAGTCTTTGTTTGGAAAAGCCAGAGCTAGTTGGGATTGGGCACTCTCCCAAGCATCCACAGCGGCTTCACCCACAGCCTTCTCCAGCTGCTCTTTTTCAGCCGCAACGGCCGCCCGTCCCTCCTCTAGTGCTCGTACCCGAGTTTTCAGGGACGCCTTCTCCTCCCCTAATGCCTACACTTGCCCCAGAAGTGCGGCTTTTTCTCGCTTGGCAGCCTCAGCATGGGCTTTCCAAGCTACGGCCTCCTCTTTTCGCCGACGAAGCGCTTCATCTTTGGCACGGACCGCCGCCTCGGATTCCATCACCTGGGCGGTGAGTTTCAACTTGTCACTTTCCAAAAACCCCACGCGAGTGGATAGATCCGCCGCCTGGGCCTTGGCGACCTCGCCCAATCTGACCAACTCTGCCTTCTCGGCAGAATGAAGATCAACCATCTTCTGCATCTCCGCCTCGTGCGCAGCCCGAAGTTTAACCATCGCACCATCCGCGACTCCAGAACCCCATCCACCTCTAGATACTTCTGGATAGAAGCAATAAGGATAGCACTTCCCTTCACATTTTGCAGCAGGACGGACAGGGGCAACTTGTCGAAGGTCTCCTTGGGATGGGCATTGAGGAGCGCCTGCTCAATCGCCCTAGGGACACTAACAGGAGAAATACGGTCCTGACTCCCCCTAGCTCCTTTCTTCCTGCTTGGCTCAGAGGAACGACCGACATCCTCTCCAACTGTCTGCCCAGAGGAAGGGGGCGCCGATGTACCAGCTTCTTCCCCCATCGATGCGGACAGGGGATTTCCAGTAGGATCAGCAGGAAGAACCGTTTCAGTAGGCGCAGCAAGGGGCGTATCAGCCGCCCTTTGGACCAGCTCTTGATCCATGAAATTCTCAGGCTTCCCCCACTCTCTGAAGAAGGCGGCACAATTGTTTGACTGGGGGACCCCTCAGTAGGACAGGGAATAGGGGATGACGTTCTCTAACGCTTGGAAGAAGCAGCGTCTTTCTTAACCAAGGCGACGGTCCTTTTCAAAAGCAGGCTCTTCCTCAGCTTCTCACTCATTTTGGCTTTTAGTTCGACTGCACAAAGAGGAAGAAAAACGTTAGTAACAGGATAAACAGATACATGATGACAAAGTAGTAAAAGAAGTCGAAATCCGGTCCACCCACCAACAAGGTCCACTAAAGCCCCGCCCCCGTCACGGATCGCCGAGCAAGGAAGAATCCCCCCCTCATCGATCCAGTAAGTTATGAGTTGGGCAGCTTTCGCCTCTTCCGGAGATAAGTCTTCGGTCTCCACTAAAAAGCCCTTGGAAAGGCGTTGATGGATGTCCCCCTTCCAAACAAAGGGGAATCGCGGCTCGCCAGATTTGCTGAGGCACCAGTCATTCCACGCCCGCCTGACGTTCACCTTGAAGTACCCGCCCTTCCATTTTTTCTCATTTGAAGAGAACGGCGCGAATAGCCCCCGTTTGGGCCGAGATTACAGACTCGTCCACCCGTGGCGCCCCTCCTTATCTTCATCGGAATTGGTGCGGTGGCCGACCCGGAACATCCAAAAGAACAGCTTTAGAGTGCAAGGGATGCCCGCCGCCTGGCACATTATCTCGAACGCCCGGATGAACCCCCACGAGTTTGGGGTCAGTTGGCTCGATGCAATCTGCAGATGCACCAGAATTTGCATATCCCACTCCTCCAGGGGGAGACGAAGCCCCAAGCGCCGGATGTACGCCTCGTACAGGAAGAAGGTGTACTTGTCTTTTTTCTCCTCGGCAAAGTCATAGCAGACGCTCTCCCCTGACCTAGGGGCGCTGGCCTCGAAACCATGTATCGTTTCATTGCCCACAGGTATGCTGAGGGGAGTCCCATAGGGGAACGTGCTGGGAGTCCCGAGCACCTCTCTGTCCACCCACCAGTAGCGGGAATCCTCCCCGGCCAGCTCCGCCGGAACGGATAGTTGAGAAGCCTTTGCCTTATATGTCCTCATCGTCATGAACCTGCCATCACAAGAGTCATCAGACTCAGACTCAGACCCAGACTCAGACTCAGACTTAGACTCAAACTCGGAACTGTCACTCAAATTGAACCCATACTTGGCACGCAGTGAGGCCAAATAATCGTCGGCTCCCCTCTAGTGAAACCCTACACCTCCACCTCTAGGAGGAGGAGGGACGACGCTCGGCGGTTCAAGAACCTCCACCAATACGTAAGACGAATGCGGCGATTTTGGAAACACGGTGGAGATCCAGGAAGGATCTCCACATCGGAATCAGACTCATAATCACAAATGAAAACCATGAGAAATGAGTGTTACCTGGGTTTTTGAAGAAGTTGAAAATAGGAAGAATCCAGAAGAAGATCACGCTGGAAGCAAGAAGACACGGAAAGAATTCAGGGGTTTTTGAAAATACGTAAAAGAGAAAAAATCACAAGACCCTCTATTTATAGAGGAACCTGGACCATGGGCCCAATGACCAGGCCAATGCACATCCATGGGAAAAATGAGAATGTATGTAAATATTTTCGAAAATGAATTTATGAGAATTAGACAAAACTGTAGTTGAGTTTTATTCTTGTAATTATATTTCCAATTTGGTGATAAATTTTCATGATTTTCGGAGACAGTCGGTTTCGGACCGCTGTCGGACCGAATCTCACCTAGTACGGCTCAAAAAGTGGTTTTTTGAGTTCCGTAACTCGGAATCGAATTCCGATCGTGTCGTTGGCTTCGTAATCACATTTCGATTCGGGATAGACCCTGAGTTGGTCCATAACTATTTTCTATAATATTTTCACTCGGAATGCCGAAATTCGAAGTTCCAATCGTAAAGAAAAATCGGGCGATCATTTTTGGCTACTCGAATATTGGCGGACAATAGTCGAGCATGGTTTTAATCGCGCGCGTTTCACCATAGTCGTCGCGTCACATGAGTCAATTTACAAAATCTACCTACTAAATGTTATAGATTTCACTCATTAATGCCTTGATTTACTACCACCAAATCCCCTAAATCACTCACTTAACCCATGATTCACTCACCCTCTTGGATTTGCTAGAATGCCTTGGGAAACTCTTGGATTTACTAGATTGCCTTGGGAAATGGGTTTAGAAATCAGATTTTTCCCACCCCACAACTTTATAAATAACTATGTATCCTCATGCACTAACACTTTGCAAAAATTTGGCAATTTGAAGATTTGAGAGCAAGTTACTTTCATCATCTTTTCTTCTTCATTTTC
>NW_017719623.1:0-809 GCF_001865875.1 Lupinus angustifolius
TCTTTCAATCCTTGATCTCTCAAAATTCAACCAATGGATGGTGATGAGATTTAAGTATGTTGTTCATGAGCATGTCAAGAACATATTCATCCGTAGAAATTTTCTAAAACGCTTTCTAACTCATTTTCTCCTCAAAACCAAAAATGGTGATGTTCTTGAACTTATGAAAATATTTTGTTGAAACCATGAACAACTTGTATTCATGGAGTTGTTATAATTTTTTATTACATGTATTTTGTGGTTTTAACCAAAGCGGATGATGATGAAATCAAAGGAACCTTTAGGAAGTGTTTTGTAAAAATGAGAATGTATGTAAATATTATCGAAAATGAATTTCTGGGAATTTCTGGTAAAGAATTAGACAAAACTCGAGTTGAGTTTTAGTCTTGTAATTCTATTTCCAATTTGGTGGTAAATTTTCATGATTTTCGGAGCCAGTCGGTTTCGGACCGCTGTTGGGCAGAATTTCATCCAGTACGACTCAAAAAGTAGTTTTTTGAGTTCTGTAACTTGAAATCGAATTCCGATGGTGCCGTTGGCTTCATAATCACATTTCGAGTCAGGATAGACCCTGAGTTGGTCCATAACTATTTTCTAAAATATTTTCACTCGGAATGCCGAAATTCGAAGTTCCAACCGTAAAGTAAAATCGGGCGATCATTTTTGCCTACTCGAATATTGGCCGACAATACTCGAGCATGATCTTAATCGCGCGCGTTTCGCCAAAGTTGTCACGTCACATGAGTCACTTCACAAAATCTACCTACTAAATGTTATAGATTTCACTCATTAATGCCTTGATTTAGTAC
>NW_017719624.1:0-2298 GCF_001865875.1 Lupinus angustifolius
GCAACTCTATAAATACCCATTTATCCTCATGCGCTAACACTTTGCAAAAATTTGGCAATTTGAAGATTTGAGTGCAAGTTACTTTCATCATCTTTTCTTCTTCATTTTCTTCTTCTTTCAAACCTTGATCTCTCAAAATTCAACGAATGGATGGTGATGAGATTTAATTATGTTGTTCATGAGCATGTTAAGAACATATTCAACCGTTGTAATTTTCTAAAACGCTTTCTAACTCATTTTCTCCTCAAAACCGAAAATGGTGATGTTCTTGAACTTATGAAAATATTTTGTTGAAACCATGAACAACTTGTATTCATGGAATTATTATAATGTTTTATTACATGTATTTTGTTGCTTTAGCCAAAGCGGATGATGATGAAATCAAAGGAACCTTTAGGAAGTGTTTTGGAAAAATGAGAATGTATGTAAATATTTTCAAAAATGAATTTCTGGGAAATTTTGGTAAAGAATTAGACAAAACTCTAGACGAGCTTTAGTCTTGTAATTTTATTTCCAAGTTGGAGGTAAATTTTCATGATTTTCGGAGACAGTCTGTTTCGGACCGTTGTCGGGCCGAATCTCCCCCTGTACGGCTCAAAAAGTGGTTTTTTGAGTTTCGTAACTCGGAATTGAATTCTGATCGTGCCGTTGGTTTCAAAATCACATTGCGAGCCAAGATAGACCCGGAGTTGGTCCAAAACTATTTTCTAAAATATTTTCACTCAGAATGCCGAAATTCGAAGTTCCAACCGTAAAGTAAAATCGGGCAATCATTTTTGGCTACTCGAATATTTCCCGACAATACTCGAGCAAGGTTTTAATCGCGTGTGTTTCGCCGAAGTCGTCGCGTCACATTAGTCAGTTCACAAAATCTACCTACTAAATGTTATAGATTTCACTCATTAATGCCTTGATTTACTACCACCAAATCCCCTAAATCACTCACTTAACCCATGATTCACTCACCCTCTTGGATTTGATAGATTTCCTTGGGAAATGGGTTTAGAAATCAGATTTCTTCCACCTTGCAACTCTATAAATACCCATGTATCCTCATGCGCTAACACTTTGCAAAAATTTGGCAATTTGAAGATTTGAGAGCAAGTTACTTTCATCATCTTTTCTTCTTCATTTTCTTCTTCTTTCAATCATTGATCTCTCAACATTCAACCAATGGATGGTGATGAGATTTAAGTATGTTGTTCATGAGGATGTCAAGAACATATTCAACTGTTGAAATTTTCTAAAACGCTTTCGAACTCACTTTCTCCTCAAAAACGAAAATGGTGATGTTCTTGAACTTATGAAAATATTTTGTTTTAACCATGAACAACTTGTATTCATGGAGTTGTTATAATGTTTTATTACATGTATTTTTTTGTTTTAGCCAAAGCGGATGATGATGAAATCAAATGAACCTTTAGGAAGTGTTTTGGAAAAACGAGAATGTATGTAAATATTTTCGAAAATGAATTTCTAGGAGTTTTCGGTAAAGAATTAGACAAAACTCTAGATAAGTTTTAGTCTTGTAATTTTATTTCAAATTTGGTGGTAAGTTTTCGGGCCGAATCTCACCCGGTACGGCTCAAAAAGTGGTTTTTTGAGTTCCGTAACTCGGAATCGAATTCCGATTGTGCCATTGGTTTCGTAATCACATTGCGAGTCAAGATAGACGCTGAGTTGGTCCATAACTATTTTCTAAAAAAATTTCACTCGGAATGCCGAAATTCGAATTTCCAACCGTAATTTAAAATCGGGCAATCATTTTTGGCTACTCGAATATTTCCCGACAATACTCGAGCATGGTTTTAATCGCCTGTGTTTCGCCGAAGTCGTCAAAATCTACCTACTAAATGTTATAGATTTCACTCATTAATGCCTTGATTTACTACCACCAAATCCCCTAAATCACTCACTTAACCCATGATTCACTCACCCTCTTGGATTTGCTAGATTGAGTGGTTACAATACACCTAGAAGGGGGGGGTTGAATAGGTGTCGCGGTTAGAATAGCCGCTTTTTAAAAACTCAACAATTTATGCTGAATCACCCCTAATTAATCGATTATAGGAGAAAGATAATTGATTAACTGAACAATCTTAATTGATTAACAAAAACAGTTTGAATCAATTAACATAAACAATTTTAATCGATTAACAGAAACAAGATAATCGATTAACACAACAGTTTTAATCGATTAAACAGAAACAATAAGCTATTACAGAAAACGATTAATTGCAGAACAGTTAACCGATAATGGAACAAATACAGAGCTTACAGATTGTTTATCAGAATAGC
>NW_017719625.1:0-354 GCF_001865875.1 Lupinus angustifolius
TTAGCAACATCAAATCTCATATGATCAAGAACCATTCACTAAAGCAGATAAGCTATTCGACATAATTAAAGCACAAACAAAAACATTAGCATAGCATAAAGAGTCGAGGAAGTCAGGAAATAGTACAAACCATAAAGTCAATCAAAGACAAATAGAAAAACATGAATAAGTCCTGAAAGCAAAAACAACAACTAAATCCAGAAGGTGCCATAAGATGAAATAAACCTAAGGGTGAGATAGCCTAGGTCTAAGGTCCGCTAAACTAAGGTTGAGGCGGAGGATGGTCAATCTGATCATCAGGCATAGCAATGTTCTGATCTCCCCTAATAAGCACAGAGAACTTCTGAAATTCTG
>NW_017719626.1:0-1271 GCF_001865875.1 Lupinus angustifolius
GATTAACGGGATGTTTTAATCGATTAAAACAGTGTAAAATTTGAATTTTCAAAAAAAAAGTTGCCCAGGTAATCGATTAACGGGCTATTTAATCGATTAAATCAGTAAAAAATTTGAATTTTCAAAAATTAAGCCCAGGTAATCGATTAACCATTGGCATAATCGATTAAATCAGTGAAAATTTTGTTTTTAGGCAGCAGAACAATTTCGACTTTTTATGACACATGCATGCATTGCAACAGATTTTTCGAGACATTTAAAATCACAGAAAGAGGTTAATCAAGAGATATAATTTAGCATTTTCAACATATATCATTTGAATATGGGGATGAGGATGAGGATGCGGATGAGGAGGAGGATGAGGATGAGGATGAGGATGAGGATGAGGATAGGATGAGGATGCGGAAGAGGATCAGGATAGGATGAGGATGAGGATAAGGATAGGTTGAAAATAAGGGATAGGATGAGGATGACGACGAGGATGAGGAAGAGGATAGGATGACAATGAGGATAAGGATAGGATGAAGATGAGGATAGGATGAGGATGAAGATGAGGATGAGGATGATTATGTGGATGACGATAGGATGAGGATGAGGAAGAGGATGAGGATGACAATGAGGACGAGGATAAGATGAGAAATAGGTTGAGGATAGGATGAGGATGAGGATGAGGATAGTTTGAAGTTGAGGATAGGATGAGGAGGAGGATGAGGATAGGATGAGGATGGGGAAGAGGAAAGGACGAGGATGAGGACGAGGATAGGATGAGGAAGAGGATGAGGATGAGGATGAGGATGAGGATGGGGAAGAGGATAGGATGACGATGAGGATGAGGAAGAGGATGAGGATAGGATGAGGAGGATGATAGAATGAGGACGAGTATAGGATGAGGAAGAGGATGAGGATAAGTTGAGGAAGAGGATGAGGATAGGATGAGGATGAGCATGAGGATAGGATGAGGATGAGGATGAGGACGAGGATATGATGAGTATAGGATGAGGATGAGGACAAGGATAAGATGATGAAGAGGATGAGGACAAGGATAGGATGAGGAAGAGGATGAGGATGAGTACGAGGATAGGTTGTGGAAGAGGAGGAGGATAGGATGAGGGTAAGGAAGAGGATGAGGATGAGCATGAGGATCAGGAAGAGGATGAGGATAAGATGAGGATGAGGATGAGGATGGGGAAGAGGATAGGATGACGATAAGGATGAGGATGAGGAAGAGGATGAGGATAGGATGAGGACGAGGATTAGGATAGGATGAGGAG
>NW_017719627.1:0-5860 GCF_001865875.1 Lupinus angustifolius
GTACCCAATTTATGTTGGGTCCTTTTCTGTTAGTGATTAGGGAATCATCTCCCTTCTTTTTCCATACATAAACTCCGCTAGGTATACCATACTTTCTAATATAGCATGAATGAGAAGTATGACCATATGTGTTAGAATAAAAACAAGTAGGAGAATGCTTGTGATATTTATTTTTAGCTTGAGCTACCGGTTTTCTAATGATAGGCTTTACTATGTAATGAATAACCTAGGAATATTCCTTTGTCTGCTTTTGAGTCAAATTTTCCCAAATTATCTTTTCCATTATTCAATATATTACATGTACACCCAAAAGAATGAAGATGAGATATGTTCGGTTTACGGCCCCTTAAAAGATCATAAGGTTTTTGAGAGAGTATGGGCCTAACCAATAATCAGTTAATCACATAACATATGCTGTGAACCGTGTTAGCCCAAATTGTTTTCATAACTTTGCGTTCATTAAGCGTAGTCCTTGCTAACTCCTACAAGAATCGATTCTTCCTCTCAATAACTCCATTTTGTTGAGGATTGCGAGGATCCAAGAATTGGTGTAGGATAACATTTTCTTGCAAAATGTTTCAAATTGGTGGTTCTCAAACTCACCACCGTGATGGCTATGGATGAACACTATTTTATGATTGAACTGATTTTGTATTTGTTTGGCAAGGTTTTTGAAATAATTAAATGCATCACTTTTTAATGCAAGAAATAGTGTCCAAGTGAATCTAGAAAAATCATCAACAATAACTAGTGCATAATAGCTACCTCCAAAACTCATGACCTGTGATGGTCAAAACAAATCCATGTTAAGAAGCTCCAATGGTCTTGTTGTGGATATCACAGATTTTGAAGCAAATGAATTTTTTATTTGCTTACACCTTTGACATGTGTCACATATATCATTAGTTATGAAATTCAGCTTACGTAGCCCTATCACAAGTTCCTTTGCTGACACGTTTTCTAGATGTTATAAATGTATATGAGTGAATCTCCTATGCCAAACCCAAATATCATTCTCTTTAGAGATAAATCAGTTTGAAACCAAGACGTGATATCTTCCCTATTAATCATATAGATTTTGTTTATCCTATGACCTATAAATTTAACTTTATTATCTATGCGATCACGAATAACAGAACAATCAGATTCAAAATATACTTTATTACCTCTATCACAAAGTTGGCTAATACTCTGGAGGTTGTGCTCAAGTTCCTCGACATAGAGAATATTGTCAATGATAGGATGAGAGTTAATTCAAACTTTTCCATCTCCAAGTGTCTTCCCAGATTGTTGTCTCCATAAGTCACATAATCCTTTTCCTTTAACGATAGATCAAAGAATTTGGATCTATCTCTCATCATATTCCTCGAACATCCACTATCTAACTATCACTGTTGACCAAGTGTTCGAAGGCATACCTACAAAACATATTTACTTGTTTTGCTTAGGTACCCAATTTATGTTAGGTCCCTTAAGGTGTGTAACCATGGGAACTAGTACCTTCTCAATCCACACATATTTCCCACTAGGTATTCCATACTTACGAATATAACATGAAGAAAAAGTATGATCATAAATACCGCAATAAAAGCATGTAGGCATTTTATGATTGCAAGTAAATTTTCAAGATTTTGATGACTATATGTGAACATTGCAAGTGTTTCTTTTAAAACATAATTTTCATATTCTAAATTTTCGCAACTTTCACAAATAGAAGTCTCACATAATTAGAAGAACAGTTACATGAGCCACATGCATGGATAAGATCTAGGGTTTTATTTTAAAGTTTAAGTTCATCAGTCACAGTCTGTATTTCAATTATTTTCCTTTCATGCAATAATAGGACCCTTTTATGATCTACACTTATCCTTGCAAGTTTCTTAAGTTCCTCATACAATTCGATAAAAGCAACATACAGTTCATCATAGTCAGGTATATTTTCAGAATTATCTTAACATGAACTAGAATGAAGGGATTGTTATGTATCAGTGGTTACAATACACCTAGAAGGGGGGGGGGTTGAATAGGTGTCGCGGTTAGAACTATCGCTTTTCGAAAATCAACACTTAATGCTGAATCAACCCTATTTAATCGATTAAAGAAGAAAGATAATCGATTATTTGAACAATGTTAATCGATTAACAAAAGAAACAGTTTTAATCAATTAACAGAAACAATTTTAATCGATTAACAGAAACAGGATAATCGATTAACACAGCAATATTAATCGATTAAACAGAACCAGTAAGCAATTATAGAAACGATTAAATGCAGAACAGTTAACCGATAATAGAACGAATACAGAGCTTACAGATTTGTATATTAGAATAGCATCCAGTACAGCAAATGAACAGAATGTATCAATTGAATCCAATATACAAATTAATCGATTGAAAACAGTAAAGAGAGAGAGAGAGAAAACAAATCCTGCAACGCGAATTTTTATCCTGGTTCGTTTGCTGTCCACTGCAAACTACATCCAGGCCTCCCGGCTGACTTGGGAGATTTCCTTCACTATAACCGAATCAATGTAATTACATACACATTATTCAATTACAACACTTAGCAAATTACAAGAAAACAAAGAAACCATTCAATGGTTTGACTCCCTTCCTACCGACAAAGAAAACGTTTCTTTCGGCGTAGCCCCAGCCAAAGAATCTCTCGTTCTTTCCTTTTCTTACACTCTAAGCTATGAAGAAACACTCAATCTCTAACGGTGATAAGACACCACGAGATTCCCTTTACAACAATTATACAACAATTACAAGAGTAAAATAAAGCTATTTCTAAGCTCAAATATAACAAGAAGGCTTTACTCTAATGCACATCTAATACAAACTCATGTGAAATGACAAGTATTAGTTATGAAAACAGAAGTTACAGAATCATAAAACTTCATGAAAAAGCATCAAAATATGCATGAACATGTGAGGGAAAACATGAGAAATTATAACATGAAATGCACTCAATCCTAAAGCATAGAATCTCTCATTTCTAAACTCACAAATGCACTTAACAAATAGATGCAACAATTAACACGTAAAATGCTCTAACTCTCTAATGAATGCAACATGCAACTTATGAGATTAATTCTAAAAACGTAGTTTACAAAGAATCAGTCCAGAACCCCAGATAATTAATTAAATGCCATCTTAATCGATTAACGTGATTCAAAATCATAACTGATTCAGTTTTTCAGTTTTTCAGTTCCAACAACTTAACAAACAGTTAGGTTAATCGATTAACGTAATGCCTTAATCGATTAAAAGCATTTAAAAACGTGTTCCAGTAGCAACCACTTTACATAGCAGTTGGGTTAATCGATTAAAGGATTGGTTAATCGATTAACAGCAATTAAAATGTGTATTTTTAAATACAAAACATAAAATACGTTATGCACTTAGATGATACATGTTTAACACTTAGTTTATGCCTGGAATGCACATATACATGTATTTATGTAATGCATGAACATATTATGAATGACATATCTCATGGATGGAATGATTTAAAAGATATATGCATATGAGACATGTATTAGGTGCCCTAAGCCTTGACTCAACTTAAACTAGAATCTAGTCTAAGCCTAGTACCAAATAAAGACTTAAGCACGCTGATTTGTTGATTATCTTCAAGCTCTTTTAGGCACAAGTTGTCCTCATCAAAACCATGACATTTAAGGAGAGCTTTCCAAAGTGTTCCTCTTGACATGCACACTTTCAATTAACCCATGATTAACACACCCTCTTGAATTTGCTAGATATCCTTGGGAAATGGGTTTAGAAATCAGATTTCTCCCAACCTGCAACTCTATAAATACCCCATGTATCCTCATGCGCTAACACTTTGCAAAAATTTGGCAATTTGAAGATTTGAGAGCAAGTTACTTTCATCATCTTTTCTTCTTCATTTTCTTCTTCTTTCAATCCTTGATCTCTCAACATTCAACCAATGGATGGTGATGAGATTTCAGTATGTTTATGTCGAGAACATATTCAACCGTTGAAATTTTCTAAAACGCTTTCAAACTCATTTTCTCCTCAATACCGAAAATGGTGATGTTCTTCAACTTATGAAAAGATTTTGTTGAAACCATGAACAACTTGTGTTCGTGGAGTTGTTACAATGTTTTATTACATGTATTTTCTTGTTTTAGCCAAAGGGGATGATGATGAAATCAAAGGAACGTTTAGGAAGTGTTTTGGAAAAATGAGAATGTATGTAACTATTTTCGAAAATGAATTTCTGGGAATTTTCGGTAAGGAATTATACAAAACTCTAGTTGAGTTTCAGTCTTGGAATTCTATTTTCAATTTGGTGGTGAATTTGTAAGATTTTCGGAGACAGTCGGTTTCGGACCGCTGTCGGGCCGAATCTCACCCGGTACCGCTCAATAAGTGGTTTTTTGAGTTTCGTAACTCGGAATCGAATTCCGATCATGCCGTTCGCTTCGTAATCACATTTCGAGTCAAGATAGACCGACTTGGTCCATAACTATTTTCAAAAATATTTTCACTCGGAATGCCGAAATTCGAAGTTCCAACCGTAAAGTAAAATCGGTCGATCATTTTTGGCTACTCGAATATTGGCCGACAATACTCGAGCGTGGTTCTAATCGCGCGCGTTTCGTCGAAGTCGTCGTGTCACATGAGTCACTTCACAAAATCTACCTACTAAATGTTATAGATTTCACTCATTAATGCCTTGATTTACTACCACCAAATCCCCTAAATCACTCACTTAACCCATGATTCACTCACCCTCTTGGATTTGCTAGATTGCCTTGGGAAATGGATTTAGAAATCAGATTTCTCCCACTCCGCGACTCTATAAATACCCATGTATCCTCATGCGCTAACACTTTGCAAAAATTTGGCAATTTGAAGTTTTGAGAGCAAGTTACTTTCATCATCTTTTCTTCTTCATTTCCTTCTTCCTTCAATCCTTGATCTCTCAAAATTCAACCAATGGATGGTGATGAGATTTAAGTATTTTGTTCATGAGCATGTCAAGAACATATTCAACCGTTGAAATTTTCTAAAACGCTTTCTACCTCATTTTCTCCTCAAAACCGAAAATGGTGAAGTTCTTGAACTTATGAAAATATTTTGTTGAAACCATGAACAACATGTGTTCATGGAGTTGTTATAATGTTTTATTACATGAATTTTGTTGTTTTAGCCAAAGGGGATGATGATGAAATCAAAGGAACCTTTAGGAAGTGTTTTGGAAAAATGAGAATGTATGTAAATATTTTCGAAAATGAATTTCTGGGAATTTTTGGTAAAAAATTACACAAAAGTCTAGTTGAATTTCAGTCTTGTAATTCTATTTCGAATTTGGTGGTAAAGTTTCATGATTTTCGGAGACACTCGGTTTCTGAACGCTGACGGGCCGAATCTCACCCGGTACGGCTCAAAAAGTGGTTTTGTGAGTTCCGTAACTCGGAATCGAATTCCGATCGTGCCGTTAGCTTCGTAATCACATTTCGAGTCTAGGTAGTCTCTGAGTTGTTCCATAACTATTTTCTAAAATATTTTCACTCGGAATGCCGAAATTCGAAGTTCCAACCGTAAAGTAAAATCGGGCGATCATTTTTGGCTACTCGAATATTGGCCGACAATACTCGAGCATGGTTTTAATCGCAGGCGTTTCGCCGAAGTCGTCGCGTCACATGAGTCACTTCACAAAATCTATCTACTAAATGTTATAGATTTCACTCATTGATGCCTTGATTTACTACCACAAAATCCCCAAAATCACTCACTTAACCCATGATTCACTCACCCTCTTGGATTTGCTAGAAGGCCTTGGGAACTGGATTTGGAAATCAGATTTCTCCCACCCCGCAACTCTA
>NW_017719628.1:0-2204 GCF_001865875.1 Lupinus angustifolius
TTTGCAAAAATTTGGCAATTTGAAGATTTGAGAGCAAGTTACTTTCATCATCTTTTCTTCTTCATTTTCTTCTACTTTCAATCCTTGATCTCTCAACATTCAACCAATGGATGGTGATGAGATTTAAGTATGTTGTTCATGAGCATGTCAAGAACATATTCAACCGTTGAAATTTTCTAAAACGCTTTCTAACTCATTTTCTCCTCAAATTCGAAAATGGTGATGTTCTTGAACTTATGAAAATATTTTTGTGGAAACAATGAACAACTTGTCTTCATTGAGTTTTTATAATGTTTTATTACATGTATTTTGTTGTTTTAGCCAATGCGGATGATAATGAAATCAAAGAAACCTTTGGGAAGTATTTTGGAAAAATGAGAATGTATGTAAATATTTTCGAAAATGAATTTCTGGGAATTTTCGGAAAAGAGTTAGAAAAAACTCTAGTTGAGTTTTAATCTTGTAATTCTATTTCCAATTTGGTGGTTAATTTTCATGACTTTCAGAGACAGTCGGTTTCGGACAGCTGTCAGGCCGAATCTCACCCGGTACGGCTCAAAAAGTGGTTTTTTGAGTTCCGTAACTCGGATTCGAATTCTGATGGTGTCGTTGGCTTCGTAATCACATTTTGAGTCAAGATAGACCCTGAGTTGGACCATAACTATTTTCTAAAATATTTTCACTCGGAATGCCGAAATTCGAAGTTCCAACCGTAAAGTAAAATCGGGTGATCAATTTTGGCTACTCGAATATTGGCCGACAATACTCGAGCATGGTTTTAATCGCACGAGTTTCGCCGAAGTCGTCGCGTCACATGATTCACTTCACAAAATCTACCTACTAAATGTTATAGATTTCCCTCATTCATGCCTTGATTTACTACCACCAAATCCCCTAAATCACTCATTTAACCCATGATTCACTCACCCTCTGGGATTTGCTAGATTGCCTTGGGAAATGGGTTTAGAAATCAGTTTTCTCCCACCCTGCATCTCTATAAATACCCATGTATCCTCATGCGCTAACACTTTGCAAAAATTTGGCAATTTGAAGATTTGAGAGAAAGTTACTTTCATCATCTTTTCTTCTTCCTTTTCTTCTTCTTTCAATCCTTGATCTCTCAAAATTCAACCAATGTATGGTGATGAGATTTAAGTATGTTGTTCATGAGCATGTCAAAAACATATTCAACCGTTGAAATTTTCTAAAACGCTGTCTAACTCAGTTTCTGCACATAACCGAAAATGGTGATGTTCTTGAACATATGAAAATATTTTGTTGAAACCATGAACAACTTGTGTTCATGGAGTTGTTATAATGTTTTATTACATGTATTTTGTTGTTTTAGCCAAAGGGGATGATGATGAAATCAAAGGAACCTTTAGGAAGTGTTTTGGAAAAATGAGAAGGTATGTAAATATTTTCGAAAATGAATTTCTGGTAATTTTTGGTAAAACATTACACAAAACTCTAGTTGAGTTTTAGTCTTGTAATTCTATTTCCAATTTGGTGGAAAATTATCATGATTTTCGGAGAAGGTCGATTTCGGACCGCTGTCGGGCCGAATCTCACCCGGTACGGCTAAAAAAGTGGTTTTTTTAGTGCCGTAACTCAGAATCGAATTCGGATTGTGCCGTTGGCTTCGCAATCACATTTCGAGTCAAGATAGACCCTGAGTTGGTCCATAACTATTTTCTATAATCTTTTCACTAGGAATGCCGAAATTCGAAGTTCCAACCATAAAGTAAAATCGGGGGATCATTTTTGGCTACTCGAATATTGGCCGACAATACTGGAGCATGGTTTTAATCGCGCGCGTTTCGCCGAAGTCGTCGCATCACATGAGTCACTTCAAAAAATCTACCTACTAAATGTTATAGATTTCACTCATTAATGCATTGATTTACTACCACCAAATCCCCTAAATCACTCACTTAACCCATGATTCAGTCACCGTCTTGGATTTGCTAGATTGCCTTGGGAAACGGGTTTAGAAAACAGATTTCTCCCACCCTGCATCTCTATAAATACCCATGTATCCTCATGCGCTAACACTTTGCAAAAATTTGGCAATTTGAAGATTTGAGAGAAAGTTACTTTCATCATCTTTTCTTCTTCATTTTCTTCTTCTTTCAATCCTTGATCTCTCAACATTCAACCAATGGATGGTGATGAGATTTAAGTATGTTGTTCATGAGCATGTC
>NW_017719629.1:0-519 GCF_001865875.1 Lupinus angustifolius
TATGAAAATATTTTGTTGAAACCATGAACAACTTGTGTTCATGGTATTGTTATAATGTTTTATTACATGTATTTTGTTGTTTTAGCCAAAGGGGAAGATGATGAAATCAAAGGAACCTTTAGGAAGTGTTTTGGAAAAATGAGAATGTATGTAAATATTTTCGAAAATGAATTTCTGGGAATTAGACAAAACTCTAGTTGAGTTTTAGTCTTGTAATTCTATTTCAAATTTGGTGGTCAATTTTCATGATTTTCGGAGATAGTCTGTTTCGGACTGCTGTAGGGACGAATCTCACCCGCTACGGCTCAAAAACTGGTTTCAGTTCCATAACTCGGAATCGAATTTCGTTCGTGCCGTTGGCTTCTTTTTAACATTTAAGGTCAAGATAGACCCTGAGTTGGTCCAAAACTATTTTTTAAAATATTTTCACTCGGAATGTCGAAATTCGAAATTCCAACAGTAAAGTAAAATCGGGCGATCATTTTTGGCTACTCGAATATTGGCCGACAATACTCGAGC
>NW_017719630.1:0-1540 GCF_001865875.1 Lupinus angustifolius
TTTTGAATTATAAGATTTTATTAATATTTTTATTAATTATATTTTCGAAAATGAATTTATGGGAATTTGAGGTAAAGAATTAGACAAAACTCTAGTTGAGTGTTAGTCTTGTAATTCTATTTCTAATTTGGTGTTAAATTTCATGATTTTCGGAGACAGTCGGTTTCGGACCGCTGTCGGGCCGAATTTCACCCGGTACGGCTCAAAAAGTGGTTTTTTGAGTTCCATAACTCGGAATCGAATTCCGATCGTTCCGTTTGCTTTGTAATTACATTTTGAGCCTAGATAGACCCTGAGTAGGTTCATAACTATTTTCTAAAATATTTTCACTCGGAATGGCGAAATTCCTAGTTCCAACCGTAAAGTAAAATCGGGCGATCATTTTTGGCTACTCGAATATTGGCCGACAATACTCGAGCATGGTCTGAATCGCGCACGTTTCGCCGAAGTCATCGCGTCACATGAGTCACTTCACAAAATCTACCTACTAAATGTTATAGATTTCACTCATTAATGCCTTGATTTACTACCACCAAATCCCCTAAATCACTCACTTAACCCATGATTCACTCACCCTCTTGGATTTGCTAGATTGCCGTGGGAAATGGGCTTATAAATCAGATTTCTCCCACCCTGCAACTCTATAAATACCCATCAATCCTCATGCGCTAACACTTTGCAAAAATTTGGCAATTTGAAGATTTGAGAGCAAGTTACTTTCATCATCTTTTCTTCTGCTTTCAATCCTTTATCTCTCAACAATCAACCAATGGATGGTGATGAGGTTTAAGTATGTTGTTCATGAGCATGTCAAGAACATATTCAACTGTTGAAATTTTCTAAAACGCTTTCTAACTCATTTTCTCCTCAAAATCGCAAATGGTGATGTTCTTGAACTTATGAAAATATTTTGTTGAAACCATGAACAACTTCTGCTCATGGAGTTGTCATAATGTTTTATTACATGTATTTTTATGTTTTAGCCAAAGGAGATGATGATGAAATCAAAGGAACCTTTAGGAAATGTTTTGGAAAAATGAGAAGGTATGTAAATATTTTCGAAAATGAATTTATGAGAATTTTCGGTAAAGAATTCGACAAAACTGTCGTTATGTTTTAGTCTGGTAATTCTCTTTTCCAAATTTGTGGTAAAGTTTCATGATTTTCGGAGACAGACGGTTTCGCACCGCTGTCGGGCCGAATCTCACCCAGTACGGCTCAAAAAATGGTTTTTTGAGTTCCTTAACTCGGAATCGAATTCCGATTGTGCCGATGGCTTCGTAATCACATTTCGAGTCGAGATAGTCCCTGAGTTGGTCCATAACAATTTTCTAAAATATTTTCACTCGGAATACCGAAATTCCAAGTTCCAACCGTAAAGTAAAATCGGGCGATCATTTTTGGCTACTCGAATATTGGCCGACAATACTCGAGCGTGGTTTTAATCGCGCGCATTTCGCTGGAGTCATCGCGTCACATGAGTCACTTCACAAAATCTACCTACTAAATGTTATAGATTTCACTCATTAATGCCTTGATT
>NW_017719631.1:0-15040 GCF_001865875.1 Lupinus angustifolius
TAGATTTCACTCATTAATGCCTTGATTTACTACCACCAAATCCCCTAAATCACTCACTTAACCCCTGATTCACTCACCCTCTTGGATTTGCTAGATTGCCTTGGGAAATGGGTTTAGAAATCAGATTTCTCCCACCCCGCAACTCTATAAATACCCATGTATCGTCATGCGCTAAGACTTTGCAAAAATTTGGCAATTTGAAGATTTGAGAGCAAGTTACTTTTATCATCTTTTCTTCTTCATTTTCTTCTTCTTTCAATCCTTCATCTCTCAACATTCAACCAATGGATGGTGATTAGATTTAAGTATGTTGTTCTTGAGCATGTCAAGAACATATTCAACCGTCGAATTTTCTAAAACGCTTTCTAACTCATTTTCACCTCAAAACCGAAAAAAGTGCGAGAATGTCGAAAAAAGTGCAGAACCGAGACACTGTTTGCCTTTAACGTACTGGTTTTAATCGATTAACGGGATGGTTTAATCGATTAAAACAGTGTAAAATTTGAATTTTAAAAAAAAATTGCCCAGGTAATCGATTAACTGGCTGTTTAATCGATTAAATTTTAAAAAATTTGAATTTTCCTGAAATGAAGCCCAGGTAATCGATTAACCAGTGGTATAATCGATTAAATCTTCTTGCATAGCTATACCCCAGTGTACATCCTCAATGGCCTCATCAACGGTCTTAGGCTCAATTTGCGATACAAAAGCTACAAAATTACAGAAATTTCGTAAGGAACTACGGGTTACCACTCCCGTAGATATGTCACCTATAACTTTATCAATTGGGTGAGCTTTCTTTGTTTTCCACACGGTAGGCATGTCTGAGTGCTCTTGAGGTTCGATTTGACCTTCATCATTGGCTCCTTTTTCATTATCCATGTCCTTGGAGTATGCTTCTTCCAAAGCACCTGCAACATCATCAGAAACGACCTTTCTCTTCTCTTTTGGAGAAGATTCGTCAAACTGTACATGGATAGACTCTTCAACTTGCATTAAATATTTGTTAAAGACTCTGAACGCTTTGCTATGAATCGAGTATCCCAAAAATATTCCCTCATCGGCTTTAGAGTCGAATTTCCCTAAGGCCCGCTTTCCATTATTTAATATAAAACATTTGCAACCGAAAGCGTGAAGATGGGATATATTTGGTTTGCGGCCTTTTAAAAGTTCATAAGGAGTTTTGTTCAAGTTTGGCCTTAAGAGTACTCGATTTATAACATAGCATGCAGTATGAACTGCATCAGCCCAGAAGTACTTGGGGGTATTACTTTCGTTAAGCATGGTTCTCGCTAATTCTTCTAAAACACGATTTTTCCTCTCTACAACTCCATTTTGTTGTGGAGTGCGAGGAGCAGAGAACTGATGCAAAATGCCATGCTTATCACAGAATTTGTCGAACTGAAAGTTCTCAAATTCTCCCCCGTGATCACTTCGTATATATATTATTTTTAGGTTAAGTTGGTTTTGGATTTGCTTGGCAAGATTTTTAAAATTTTTGAACGCGTCGCTTTTTGATGATAAAAACAATGTCCATGTAAATCTAGAGAAATCATCAACAATAACTAGAGCGTAGTAACTACCACCAAAACTCATGATTTGTGATGGTCCAAACAAGTCCATATGGAGTAGCTCCAAAGGTCTTGAGGTGGATATCACATTTTTATTTTTAAAAGAGTTTTTGGTTTGTTTACACTTTTGACAAGTGTCACAAATTTCTTTAGTTTTAAAATTCAATTTTGGTAGCCCCTCAACTAGTTCGTTTGATGATAATTTATCTAGATGCTTTATATGGATATGTGCAACACGTCTATGCCATAGCCAGATGTCATCTTCTTTAGAAATAAGGCATTTTGAAAATAATGTAGTGACATCGTCCAAATTAACCATGTAAATATTATTTATACGGTGACCAACAAATTTAACGTTATTAGATAAAATATCACGAATGACACAACAATCAGAATCGAAGGATACACGATTACCTTTATCGCAGAGTTGGCTTATACTCAACAAGTTATGTTCTAGTCCTTCAACATAAAGGACATTATCAATCAGAGTTTGGGATGAGTTACCAACTGTTCCTGTGCCGAGTATCTTTCCCTTGTTGTTGTCTCCATAAGTGACGTATCCTTTTCCTTTAAGTGAGAGATCCAGGAAATTTGATCTATCACCTGTCATATGCCTCGAACACCCACTATCTAAGTACCATTTTTGTCCATGTGTTCGGAGACATACCTGCAAAATAGATTACTTACTTTTCTCAGGTACCCAATTGGTGTTGGGTCCTTTTCTGTTAGTGATTAGGGAATTATCTCCCTTCTTTTTCCATACATAAACTCCGCTAGGTATACCATACTTTTTGATATAGCATGAATGATAAGTATGACCATATGTGTTACAATAAAAACAAGTAGGAGAATGCTTATGATATTTGTTTTTAGCTTGAGCTACCGGTTTTCTATATGGTCGCTTCTTTTTAGCAGTGCGAGTATAACCTAGACCAGTTCGATCACCAACATTTCTAGTTTGATTAAGCAGGTTATCTAATTGCAGTTTACTGTTTGTGAGACGTGTGAGTTTTTCATTTAGTTTAAAATTGTCCTCTTGCAAAGTCTCGCAAGTCTCACAGACAGGTTTTTGACATAAGTTACTAGCAGAGCAGTTACATGAACTACAAGAATAGATGAGATCTAAAGTTTCATTTTCCAGTTTTAATTCATCTAATTCTTTTTGTAATTGGCTTATTTTTTGTTCGTTTATCAGGATTATTCTTTTCCTATCAATGTTAATTCTAGCCAATTTCTTTAATTCATCATGCAACTCGACATAAGCATCATACAATACATCATAAGGAGGTGAATCATTCGAAGTGGATGAGGTGTCAGAATATACCTCATCATTGCCCTTGCATGAGTCTGAATTTGTATTGATGTCAGATCTGGCCATCAGACACAGCTTTGCTGACTCCTCCTCACTATAGGTGCTCGATGTCGATTCCTCCTCAGGTACATCCCAAACGATGTAAGCTTTCTTGGATTTGAAGTCCCTGGGAGTGCTCTTCTCTGAATCAACCTTCTTTAGGTAGGTTGGACACTGAAACCTCATGTGCCCTACCTTTCCACACTCATGGCAAGTGAAGCGATCCTTGTTATTCTTGCCTTTACTGGTTGACTCTTTCGCTTCCTTCTTTTGAAACTTTTTGAGTCCTCCTTTTCTTTTAATGAATTTGCTAAATTTTCGGACTAGGAGACCCATAGTTTCATCATCTAGATCGGAATCAGATTCATCATCAATTTTCTCTTCTTTGTCTTTGGAGGTCGTGGCCTTCAAAGTGATGCTCTTCTTCTTCCGGTCTGATTCTTCATTCATGGTCAAGCGACCCAACTCCATTTCATGCTCTTGAAGTTTTCCAAATAAAGTAGCTAAAGGCATAGAATCTAAATCTTTAGACTCAACAATTGCAGTCACCTTTGGTTGCCATCTCCTGTCAAGACAACGCAAAACTTTATTAGTTAGTTCACCTCTAGCAAATGATTTATCGAGAGCAACTAAATGGTTGACAATATGAGTGAATCGCTTTTGCATATCACATATTGATTCGCTTGGTAACATGCGAAACAACTCATATTCGTGGGTCAGCGCGTTCAGTCTTGCGCGCTTGACTTCGCTAGTGCCTTCGTGAGTCACTTGTAAAGTGTCCCACATTTCTTTCGCATTATGGCACTGCGAGACCCTAAAGAATTCATCATATGATAGGGCCGATGTGATGATGTTTTTGGCGCGCAGGTTATGCTGGACCTTTTTGCGCTCATCATCGGTCCATAAACTTTTCGGTTTATCTTTAGGTTGATCGTCCACAAGATGTTGTGGAACGTAAGGGCCGTTGACTACGGATTCCCAAATATCCGAGTCTATGGCCTCAATAAAAATTTGCATGCGCACTTTCCAGTAGGCATACCCTTCACCACTGAATATTGGTGGTCGATTAATGGATGACCCATCACCACCAAATGGATTTGAAGAACCCATTCCTTTTCCCTTTAGGATCACGAATACGCGGTTGAGCTAGCACTTCGTACTAGCTCTGATACCACTTGTTAGGTATCAGTGGTTACAATACACCTAGAAGGGGGGGGTTGAATAGGTGTCGCGGTTAGAATTACCGCTTTTCGCAAATCAACACTTAATGCTGAATCAACCCTATTTAATCGATTAAGGAGAAAAGGATAATCGATTATAAGCACAGTCTTAATCGATTAACACAAAAAACAGTTTTAAACAGAAACTATTTTAATCGATTAATAGAAACAGTATAATCGATTAACACAGGAATATTAATCGATTAAACAGAACCAGTAAGCAATTACAGAAACGATTAAATGCGAAACAAATAACCGATAACAGAACGAATACAGAGCTTACAAATTTGTATATCAGAATAGCTTGCAATACAACAAAAGAACAGAATGTATTAGTTGAATCAAATATACAAATTAAATCGATTGAAAACAGTAAAGAGAGAGAGAGAAACAAATCCTGCAACTCGAATTTTTATCCTGGTTCGTTTGCTGTCCACTGCAAACTACATCCAGGCCTCCCGGCTGACTTGGGAGATTTCCTTCACTATAATCGAATCAATGTAATTTACAAACACATTATCCAATTACAACACTTAGCAAATGACAAGAAATCAAAGAAACTATCCAATGGTTTGACTCCCTTCCTACCGATAAAGAAAACGTTTCTTTCGGCGTAGCCCCAGCCAAAGAATCTCTCGTTCTTTCCTTTTCTTACACTCTAAGCTATGAAGAAACACACAATCTCTACTGGTGATACGACACCAAGAGATTCCCTTTCACAACAATTATACAAGAATTACAAGAGTAATATTAAGCTATACCTAAGCTCAAATACAACATGAAGGCTTTACTCTAATGCACATTTAACACAAACACATGTGAAATGACAAGTATTAGTTATGAAAACAGAAGTTACAGAATCATAAAATTCATGAAAAAACGCATCAAAATATGCATGAACATGTGAGGGAAAACGTGAGAGATTATAACATGAAATGCACTCAATCCTAAAGCAAGGAATCTCTCATTTCTAAACTCACTAATGCAATTAACAAATAGATGCAGCAATTAACACGTAGAATGCTCTAACTCTCTAATAAATGCAACATGCAACTTATGAGATTAATTCTGAAAACGCAGTTTATAAAGAATCAGTCCAGAACCCCAGATAATCGATTAAATACCTTCTTAATCGATTAACGGGACTAAAAATCATAACTGATTCTGTTTTTCAGTTTTTCAGTTTCAACAACTTAAAAATCAGTTAGGTTAATCGATTAACGTAAACCTTTAATCGATTAACTGCATTACAAAAACGTGTTCCAGTGGCAACCACTTTACACAGCAGTTGGGTTAATCGATTAAAGGTATGGTTAATCGATTAACACTAAATAAAATATGTATTTTCAAATAGAAAACATCAAATATGTTATGCACTTAGATAATACATGTTTGACACTTAGTTTTATGCCTAGAATGCATATATACATGTATTTATGTAATGCATGAACATATTATCAAATGAACATATCTCATGGATGAAATGATTTAAAGATAAATGCATATGAGACATGTTTTAGGTGCCCTAAGCCTTCGACTCAACTTAAACTAGAAACTAGTCTAAGCCTAGTACCAAATAAAAGACTTAAGCACGTTGGATTGTTGGTTATCTTCAAGCACTTTTAGGCACACGTTGTCCTCATCAAAACCATGACGTTCAAGGAGAGCTTTCCAAAGTGTTCCTCTTGACATGCACACTTTCAATCTCCCCCTTTTTGATGATGACAAACTCTACATCAAGTTCATCAATTTTAAAGTAACAATTGCTTGATGAATAAGCTTGAAGATTGTGTTGGCAAGGTTGATGGAATGCGCACATTTATCGGAAGCTGTTATAACGATCAACCTGCACAATTGAGAAGCAACAAAACAACCTTTCTCCCCCTTTTGACATTATCAAAAAGATAACCCAGGTCAAAAAAGCTAGGAAGAGATATTAGTTAATCATAAAACAATGTTAATGAATTAATTTGGGTTTTAACAAATTAACCTGTTTCATTTATGGGTAAATTGAACAAATGCGCTTTATTGGACAAAAAATAGCTAATAAGAAGTGAGAATGGCATGCAAGATTTAATCAAATATTAAGCATTGTAAGCATTATTAAATCTCAAATGATCAAGATCCATTCACTAAGGCAAATAAGCTATTTTGACATAATTATAGCAAAAACACAAACATTTGCATAGCATAAAGAGTAAAGAAAGTCATGAAATAGTACAGGCCATAAAGTCAAATAAAAGACAAATAGCAAAATACGAATCAGTTCTGAAAGCAACAACGATAACTAAATCCAGAAGGTGCCACAAGATAAAAATAAACCTAAGGATAGGATAACCTAGGTCTAAGGTCAGCTAAACTAAGGTTGAGGCGGAGGATAGACAGGCTGATCATCAGGCACAGCAGTGTTCTGATTTCCCTGGATAAGCATAGACAGCTTCTGAAATTCTGAGCAGAACATGGCATTCTGAGCCTCAGCGGTAGACTGAATCATGGTCCTCAGCTCCTGAAATTTGTTATCGGTGTAGGCATTCTGACGTTCCTCGTATTGCTCCATACCTGCAAAATAAGAGTCCTTCAGCCCTTGGAAGTGCAGATCCATGCGGTTGTTAAGTCGTTGTTCCATGGCTTCCATCTGAGCTAAACCAAACACAGAGCTCTGAGGTGCTGTTCCAGACGACTCCCCCTGATTAGTTGCATTCTGATTACCCAAATCCTCCTGATGCTCATTATCCGACAAGTCCAGATCAAAGGTGGTATAGTCCTCCTGATACTGCCATGTAGTACCATACTTGTAAATTCCCATCTTATGAATGAGACTCTCACCCACCAAGTGATCTTTATCAGTGTACTCAGTAATGATGGTATCAGAAATGTCAATGCGCAAATAATCAACAATGCGGGATATGAAAATGCTATACGGGAGCAGCTTGGACTGAGACAATGAAACGCTGTTCATGATTTTCAGAATCTCCTCAGGCCAATTGATCATCACGTTATTCTTTACAGCGTACATGAAACGCAAATCATTCACAGTAGGCTGTGCATGATTAGTGTTCCGCTGCACTAATATGTAAGCAATAACATAATGCAATAACCTGTTCTCAACAGAAAGTGACCCTGCCTTGGTCAGTTGACCCTGAATATACAGATGAGGGCCCCGAAGGAATGACTTATACACATCAACGGGATCAAAATTGTCCTTGACCCAAGAACAGTCCCCTATTCCAAAACCAGACGACGATAAACCTCCAACATTCAGAAATAAATCCTCACTCATCTCAAACAGATTACCGGAAATCATGGACCAATATTTGCCATCCTTGTATCTAAAATTAGCGTAAAATTCCCTAACTAGAGCAGGGTATACGCGTCCCTTCAATTCCAAAAACTGAACGGCTCCTTGAGCCTCCATGTCATGCGGAAAACTAAAGTTTTGTTCCGCTAACCAGGTTAAGTCGGCATACCTGATGTATGTAGGCTTGCGGCCTTGAAATTTTGCCAACCGGGTCTCTTGCAAAATGAGGGAATAATAGGGGTCACCGCGGTCCCGAGTGGAGGGTGAGCCGGTTTCCCTTCTTCGAATGCGCGTTGCTGTAGTCTTGACCCGCTTTGGACGACTCTGCTCCATTGAAGATGATGAACTCGAAACTGAGATTGATGAACAGAGGGGCAAAGCCTAACCTAGGGTTTGGATTGGATGATTCGGAATTGAGTGGATTTTTGGATGAAATAGAATGATTTCGGAAGGTTTGAGAGGTTTAGGATGAGGTTTACTTAATCCTATTGCACCTGGATTAGTATTGTTGCTGTTTCAGAAAATCAAGGCGCAAAGAGGTTGCGAAAAGGTCAGAAAAAGTGCAAGACCGAGACACTGTTTGCCTTTAACGTACTGGTTTTAATCGATTAACGGGATGGTTTAATCGATTAAAACAGTGTAAAATTTGAATTTTCAAAAAAAATTGCCCAGGTAATCGATTAACGGGCTGTTTAATCGATTAAGTTTTAGAAAATTTGAATTTTCCAGAAATGAAGCCCAGGTAATCGATTAACTATTGGCATAATCGATTAAATCAGAGAAAATTTCGTTTTTAGGCAGCAGAGTGGTTTCGACTTTTTAGGACACACGTATGCATTATTACAGATTTATCGAGACATATATAATCACATTAAGAAGTTAATCAAGAGATATATTTTTGCATTTTTAACATATATCATTCAAACATGAAACACATAGGCATAGAGAAGCAAGACAATTTATGCAAACAGCTAAACAATTTTTAAACAAGATATTGTTCATCAAGAATTCCTAGTTCTCTCCTTAGAACATAGAAGGTATCCCTGGGAAGGGGCTTGGTGAAAATATCTGCTAACTGTTTAGATGTTTCCACAAATTCAAGAACACAGTCACCTTTTTGTACATGGTCACGCAAAAAATGATGTCTAATTTCTATATGCTTTGTTCTAGAATGCAAAACGGGATTCTTGGATAGGTTAATGGCACTTGTATTATCGCATTTTATTGGGATCTTTTCAAGTTTAAGACCAAAGTCCTTAAGTTGCTGCTTCATCCAAAGGATTTGAGCGCAACACACACCAGCGGCAATGTATTCCGCTTCAGCGGTGGACAAAGCAACACAGGCTTGCTTCTTGCTGTGCCATGCTACTAATGAACTGCCCAATAGGTGGCAAGTACCACTAGTGCTTTTCCGATCCAACTTACATCCGGCGAAATCGGAATCGGAATAACCCACCAAGGATAGTGAGGCATCCCGAGGATACCATAATCCCATGTTAATAGTTCCTTTTAGATATCTCATGATTCTTTTAACAGTTATATAGTGTGATTCTCTAGGTGATGATTGATATCTCGCACACATGCATACACTGAACATGATATCAGGTCTACTTGCAGTTAAGTAAAGTAAAGACCCAATCATACCACGATACTTCGTTACCTCGATTGCTTTTCCTTTCTCATCTTTGTCTAAGTAGCAAGCAGATGCCATAGGTGTGGAAGCTTCCTTACATTTGTCCATTTCAAATTTCTTGAGTAGCTCTTTGCAGTATTTCGCCTGATGGATGAATATCCCACTTTCTAGCTGCTTTATCTGCAATCCTAGAAAGAATGTGAGTTCTCCCATCATAGACATTTCGAACTCCCCCTGCATCATCTCAGAAAATTCTCTACACAAGATATCATTAGTAGATCCAAATATTATGTCATCTACATAGATTTGTACAAGCAGAACATGATTTTCTGATTTTCTAATAAAAAGCGTTGTGTCAACCAAGCCTCTCTCGAACCCTTTTTCTAAAAGAAAGGTACTAAGTCTGTCATACCAAGCTCTAGGAGCTTGTTTGAGACCATATAGTGCCTTTTTAAGTTTGTAAACATGGTTCGGATATTTAAAATTTTCAAAACCAGGCGGTTGGTCAACATAAACTTCTTCTTGAATGTATCCATTCAGGAAGGCGCTTTTTACATCCATTTGAAAGAGTTTGAAGTTCATTAAAGATGCAAAGGAAAGAAGCATTCTGATGGCCTCTAGTCTGGCTACAGGAGCGTAGGTTTCGTCATAATCGATACCCTCCTCCTGGTTGTAGCCTTTGGCCACCAAACGTGCTTTATTTCGAATTATTAAGCCAGATTCATCAAGTTTATTTCTGAAGACCCATCGAGTACCAATTACGGGATGATCATTAGGTTTGGGGACCAAGTCCCACACATGATTGCGCTCAAACTGGTTTAGCTCTTCTTGCATAGCTATACCCCAGTGTACATCCTCAATGGCCTCATCAACGGTCTTAGGCTCAATTTGCGATACAAAAGCTACAAAATTACAGAAATTTCGTAAGGAACTACGGGTTACCACTCCCGTAGATATGTCACCTATAACTTTATCAATTGGGTGAGCTTTCTTTGTTTTCCACACGGTAGGCATGTCTGAGTGCTCTTGAGGTTCGATTTGACCTTCATCATTGGCTCCTTTTTCATTATCCATGTCCTTGGAGTATGCTTCTTCCAAAGCACCTGCAACATCATCAGAAACGACCTTTCTCTTCTCTTTTGGAGAAGATTCGTCAAACTGTACATGGATAGACTCTTCAACTTGCATTAAATATTTGTTAAAGACTCTGAACGCTTTGCTATGAATCGAGTATCCCAAAAATATTCCCTCATCGGCTTTAGAGTCGAATTTCCCTAAGGCCCGCTTTCCATTATTTAATATAAAACATTTGCAACCGAAAGCGTGAAGATGGGATATATTTGGTTTGCGGCCTTTTAAAAGTTCATAAGGAGTTTTGTTCAAGTTTGGCCTTAAGAGTACTCGATTTATAACATAGCATGCAGTATGAACTGCATCAGCCCAGAAGTACTTGGGGGTATTACTTTCGTTAAGCATGGTTCTCGCTAATTCTTCTAAAACACGATTTTTCCTCTCTACAACTCCATTTTGTTGTGGAGTGCGAGGAGCAGAGAACTGATGCAAAATGCCATGCTTATCACAGAATTTGTCGAACTGAAAGTTCTCAAATTCTCCCCCGTGATCACTTCGTATATATATTATTTTTAGGTTAAGTTGGTTTTGGATTTGCTTGGCAAGATTTTTAAAATTTTTGAACGCGTCGCTTTTTGATGATAAAAACAATGTCCATGTAAATCTAGAGAAATCATCAACAATAACTAGAGCGTAGTAACTACCACCAAAACTCATGATTTGTGATGGTCCAAACAAGTCCATATGGAGTAGCTCCAAAGGTCTTGAGGTGGATATCACATTTTTATTTTTAAAAGAGTTTTTGGTTTGTTTACACTTTTGACAAGTGTCACAAATTTCTTTAGTTTTAAAATTCAATTTTGGTAGCCCCTCAACTAGTTCGTTTGATGATAATTTATCTAGATGCTTTATATGGATATGTGCAACACGTCTATGCCATAGCCAGATGTCATCTTCTTTAGAAATAAGGCATTTTGAAAATAATGTAGTGACATCGTCCAAATTAACCATGTAAATATTATTTATACGGTGACCAACAAATTTAACGTTATTAGATAAAATATCACGAATGACACAACAATCAGAATCGAAGGATACACGATTACCTTTATCGCAGAGTTGGCTTATACTCAACAAGTTATGTTCTAGTCCTTCAACATAAAGGACATTATCAATCAGAGTTTGGGATGAGTTACCAACTGTTCCTGTGCCGAGTATCTTTCCCTTGTTGTTGTCTCCATAAGTGACGTATCCTTTTCCTTTAAGTGAGAGATCCAGGAAATTTGATCTATCACCTGTCATATGCCTCGAACACCCACTATCTAAGTACCATTTTTGTCCATGTGTTCGGAGACATACCTGCAAAATAGATTACTTACTTTTCTCAGGTACCCAATTGGTGTTGGGTCCTTTTCTGTTAGTGATTAGGGAATTATCTCCCTTCTTTTTCCATACATAAACTCCGCTAGGTATACCATACTTTTTGATATAGCATGAATGATAAGTATGACCATATGTGTTACAATAAAAACAAGTAGGAGAATGCTTATGATATTTGTTTTTAGCTTGAGCTACCGGTTTTCTATATGGTCGCTTCTTTTTAGCAGTGCGAGTATAACCTAGACCAGTTCGATCACCAACATTTCTAGTTTGATTAAGCAGGTTATCTAATTGCAGTTTACTGTTTGTGAGACGTGTGAGTTTTTCATTTAGTTTAAAATTGTCCTCTTGCAAAGTCTCGCAAGTCTCACAGACAGGTTTTTGACATAAGTTACTAGCAGAGCAGTTACATGAACTACAAGAATAGATGAGATCTAAAGTTTCATTTTCCAGTTTTAATTCATCTAATTCTTTTTGTAATTGGCTTATTTTTTGTTCGTTTATCAGGATTATTCTTTTCCTATCAATGTTAATTCTAGCCAATTTCTTTAATTCATCATGCAACTCGACATAAGCATCATACAATACATCATAAGGAGGTGAATCATTCGAAGTGGATGAGGTGTCAGAATATACCTCATCATTGCCCTTGCATGAGTCTGAATTTGTATTGATGTCAGATCTGGCCATCAGACACAGCTTTGCTGACTCCTCCTCACTATAGGTGCTCGATGTCGATTCCTCCTCAGGTACATCCCAAACGATGTAAGCTTTCTTGGATTTGAAGTCCCTGGGAGTGCTCTTCTCTGAATCAACCTTCTTTAGGTAGGTTGGACACTGAAACCTCATGTGCCCTACCTTTCCACACTCATGGCAAGTGAAGCGATCCTTGTTATTCTTGCCTTTACTGGTTGACTCTTTCGCTTCCTTCTTTTGAAACTTTTTGAGTCCTCCTTTTCTTTTAATGAATTTGCTAAATTTTCGGACTAGGAGACCCATAGTTTCATCATCTAGATCGGAATCAGATTCATCATCAATTTTCTCTTCTTTGTCTTTGGAGGTCGTGGCCTTCAAAGTGATGCTCTTCTTCTTCCGGTCTGATTCTTCATTCATGGTCAAGCGACCCAACTCCATTTCATGCTCTTGAAGTTTTCCAAATAAAGTAGCTAAAGGCATAGAATCTAAATCTTTAGACTCAACAATTGCAGTCACCTTTGGTTGCCATCTCCTGTCAAGACAACGCAAAACTTTATTAGTTAGTTCACCTCTAGCAAATGATTTATCGAGAGCAACTAAATGGTTGACAATATGAGTGAATCGCTTTTGCATATCACATATTGATTCGCTTGGTAACATGCGAAACAACTCATATTCGTGGGTCAGCGCGTTCAGTCTTGCGCGCTTGACTTCGCTAGTGCCTTCGTGAGTCACTTGTAAAGTGTCCCACATTTCTTTCGCATTATGGCACTGCGAGACCCTAAAGAATTCATCATATGATAGGGCCGATGTGATGATGTTTTTGGCGCGCAGGTTATGCTGGACCTTTTTGCGCTCATCATCGGTCCATAAACTTTTCGGTTTATCTTTAGGTTGATCGTCCACAAGATGTTGTGGAACGTAAGGGCCGTTGACTACGGATTCCCAAATATCCGAGTCTATGGCTTCAATAAAAATTTGCATGCGCACTTTCCAGTAGGCATACCCTTCACCACTGAATATTGGTGGTCGATTAATGGATGACCCATCACCACCAAATGGATTTGAAGAACCCATTCCTTTTCCCTTTAGGATCACGAATACGCGGTTGAGCTAGCACTTCGTACTAGCTCTGATACCACTTGTTAGGTATCAGTGGTTACAATACACCTAGAAGGGGGGTTGAATAGGTGTCGCGGTTAGAATTACCGCTTTTCGCAAATCAACACTTAATGCTGAATCAACCCTACTTAATCGATTAAGGAAAGGAAGATAATCGATTATATGCACAATTTTAATCAATTGACAAAAAGAATAGTTTTAAACAGAAACATTTTTAATCGATTAACAGAAACAGGATAATCGATTAACACAGCAATATTAATCGATTAAACAGAACCAGTAAGCAATTACAGAAACGATTAAATGCAGAACAGATAACCGATAACTGAACGAATACAGAGCTTACAGATTTGTATATCAGAATAGCATCCAGTACAACAAATGAACAGAATGTATCAATTGAATCAAATATACAAATTAATCGATTGAAAACAGTAAAGAGAGAGAGAGAAAACAAATCCTGCAACGCGAATATTTTCACTCGTAATGCCGAAATTTGAAGTTCCAACCGTAAAGTAAAATCGGGCGATCATTTTTGGCTACTCGAATATTGGCCGACAATACACGAGCATGGTTTTAATCACGCGCGTTTCACCGATGTCGTCGCATCACATGAGTGACTTCACAAAATCTACCTGCTCAATGTTATAGATTTCACACATTAATGCCTTGATTTACTACCACCAAATCCCCTAAATCACTCACTTAACCCATGATTCACTCACCCTCTTGGATTTGCTAGATTGCCTTGGGAAATGGGTTTAGAAATCAGATTTCTCCCACCCCGCCACTCTAAAAATACCCATGCATCCTCATGGGCTAATACATTGCAAAAATTTGGCAATTTGAAGATTTGAGAGCAAGTTACTTTCATCATCCTTTCTTCTGCATTTTCTTCTTCTTCTTTCAATCCTTGATCACTCAACATTCAACCAATGGATGGTGATAAGATTTAAGTATGTTGTTCATGAGCATCTCAAGAACATTTTCAACCGTTGAAATTTTCTAAAACGCCTTCTAACTCATTTTCTCCTCAAAACCGAAAATGGTGATGTTCTTGGTTGAAACCATGAACAACTTGTGTTCATGGAGTTGTTATAATGTTTTATTACATGTATTTTATTGTTTTAGCCAAAGCGGATGATGATGAAATCAAAGGAACCTTTGGGAAGTATTTTGGAAAAATGAGAATGTGTGTAAATATTTTCGAAAATGAATTTATGGGAATTTTCGGTAAATAATTAGACAAACCTCTAGTTGAGTGTTAGTCTTGTAATTCTATTTCTAATTTGGTGGTAAATTTTCATGATTTTCGGAGACAGTCGGTTTCGGACCGCTGTCGGACCGAATCTCACCTGGTACGGCTCAAAAAGTGGTTTTTTGTGTTCCAGAACTCGGAATCGAATTCCGATCGTTCCGTTTGCTTCGTAATCACATTTCGAGTCAAGTTAGACCCTGAGTTGGTCCATAACTATTTTCTAAAATATTTTCACTCAGAATGCCAAAATTCCTAGTTCCAACCGTAAAGTAAAATCGGGGGATCATTTTTGGCTACTCGAATATTGGCTAACAATACTCGAGCATGGTTTCAATCGCGCGTTTCGCTGAAGTCATCGCGTCACATGAGTCACTTCACAAAATCTACCTACTAAATGTTATAGATTTCACTCATTAATGCCTTGATTTACTACCACCAAA
>NW_017719632.1:0-1195 GCF_001865875.1 Lupinus angustifolius
TTGTTGAAACCATGAACAACTTGTGTTCATGGAGTTGTTATAATGTTTTATTACATGTGTTCCTACCCGGCGAACCGAAGAGTCACATACTTGGTCCCCGAGGTGGGCCCCGCGTGTTGGGACCACCAGAGTTGACCTTAGAGACAGCATGCCTTCAGTACCTCACCAACCCACCTGCCAGCACGGCAGACAGACTGCAGAACGGCTACCAAACAAACCACAGGCTAAAAGATAAGAGTGGCACAATGTACGGTCTTAGCAGACCACCTGACATGGGAAAAGCAACCCCCGACAATACCTTTGGTCAGCCACACGTCGCACCACGTGCCAAGAGCCCAAAGTCAACTCTCCCTTCTATAAATAGGGATCTCTACCAACAGGAAGTATCTTAACCTCTTTACTCTTTAGCATTACTCACTCTACAATTCTCTGCCTTCACTATTCTCATATTTCCCACTCACTTAGTTCATACACTGACTTGATCGTCGGAGAACCTTTTCAGGTACCTCCACCGGCGGGTCCAACTCTCCTACCTCATCTTGCTACTTTGACGACTACTCTCTTCTCCTTCCTCAGCAGCTGATCAATCATTCTCCGTACCTTTGTGTTCTAGGAAAGAACATTGGTGTCGTCTGTGCTTCCAACTCACACCATGGTAACCACCAGAAACCGAGCTCTATCTACCAGCCAAGTCGACCCTGCCCCAAGTACTCTTCCCCCACCAAGACAACCATCCCATCAAGCCAGCCGAAGCCACCATACCACTCCAGAACAACAACCAACCACCCAACACCTTCTCCAGATGCTGGAACGCCAGGAGCGGCTCTTCTAGCAACAGGCTGACATAATACAAGAACTCCGCCAATCCAAAATAAACCCTGAAGATCACTCGGAACGCCCTATTCACGAAAGTAACCGTGAAGAGTCAGCGAGCGAGTCCCGCCCACCATCCCAACCAACCCCGCACCACTCTTGTGGTGCTAGACATCCTTTTACACCTGCCATCATGGCTTACCCATTACCCTCCCATTTCAACCGCCCCACAAACATGGACCAATATGATGGAACGGCGGACCCACAAGATCACCTTGACGCCTTCGAGGCTTCTATGTTATTCCATGGGGAGACCAACCCCATCATGTGCAGGGCTTTCCCCCTGACTCTTAAAAAGGCGGCCCTCCAATGGTTCACCCGC